>NC_044396.1:45887533-46190152 GCF_006542625.1 Nomascus leucogenys | reverse complement strand
TTCTCCTGTCTCCCAAAAGATTATATTTTGAAGCCATTCTCTCAGTGTGACTGTATTTGGAGATAGTGAAGAAATTAATGTTAAATGAGATAATGAAAGAGTAATCAATCATGTTAAAAGTGATTGATAAGGGTCTTAACATGATAGGACTAGTGTCCTTACCAGAAGAGGAAGAGTCTCTTTCCACAAAAAATGTCATGTGAGGACAAGTGAGCAGGTGATTGTTTGCAAGCCAAGGAGGTGGGTCTCACCAGGAACTGATGATGCTAACACCTCCATCTTGGACTTCCAGCCTCCAGAAATTTAAGAAAGTAAATTTATGTTGTTTAAGCCACTTAGTCTGTGGTGTTTGGTTATGGCAGCCCAAGCAGACTAAGTCACAGCCCAGAGCTGGTAAATCCAAAATCCACACCTCTAGCGTTAGTTGTCTACCACACATCTCCATGTAGTTTTCGAACTTTAATCTTGCCTCCCCAGATTGTCCTCCTCATTAATTCTCCATCATCATTAAGGGCCTCACTAGCTGTGGAGTCACTTGAGCCAATGACCTTGGGATCTCCAACTTCTTTAGTGCCCCACAGCCTTCATAGTTATGACAATTCTAACTATTAGATAGTCTAGTTCATTTCCTCCTTCATTTTCTATACCACTTGCTTATTTCATGATTTAATTATATTTCATTTGTTCTTTTGCAGAAGCAAAGTGTTCTTGTTGTCTTAGTGCTCCTTTTCTCCATCCCTTTTTACTTCATGCCATAAATCCTGCTCTGCTTATGCTGCTCTACAAGCCTTTGACAGCCCCTTGCTCACAGCAGCTTTTCCAAAGTCTGTCTCACAGAAGATACACCCAGGAGACAGTCTCATAAAAACAATTTTGTGGTTTGACTCACAACAGCCATTAATATAGTAAAGGCTCATAAAAGACCTGCAGAATGTCTTCTATTTAACTTTATTTAGTCCAGCATTTTTCAAATTCAGGAACTATCCATTCTCTCTGTCCCATTTTTCCCTCTTTGCACATGTTTGGCAGGATGTGCTGACATATTAGATAAAATAAAATCTCTTAATCTTGGTGTGGCATAGTCTGGTTGTCACCCTGTAGTGAATACTGCTGCTGTCCTGCACACGTCTCCTTAGATCTTACTGTTTCTGTGGGACTGAGCTCAGCCTCCATCCTTTGGGGGCAGCCTGAATGAAGGATGTCGGAGAAGCAGGAAAGCCCAGCTGTCTTATCTCAGGTCAGGATCGCCCTGAGAGCTCATTTTCCTTCCAGAGGTCCCGCCGTGGTTCATGCTGACACTGCAATCCTGGGATCGTTGCCTGCAGTTATACAAGGCTAGCTTCTTTCTCTTTCCTGTCTTGTTGAGATAATTAATAAGTCATGTGCATACAAATCTTTGTCTTGGGCAAGCATCTGAGAAACCCAGCCTGAGACAGTACCCCAACATTCTTTCAAAGCCTATGTTATTGCATAGCAGTAATGTAGTTCAGAGAGAGCAGTAACTCCATTCTTCCTACCACAGTGATTGGCTTAGGAGAAAAGAAGTTTATGCCAATTAATGCATAGAGCTACCCTAAAATAATCCAGAATTGGGATTAGTTCTGGATTGGACATGAGGTCTACTCAGACCACTGACACATGAGGAGGGGATTTGCTGTATAAGTATATAAAGTTACATAAAAATTGGACCCAAAGGCATTTATTGTGAAATAATCATTCTTCCAGCTCTGATTCATCTCAGATGGAATGTTAGCTAATGGCGAATTGAGACTATTTGCAGTGACAGAGTTCTGTAGGAAAGCTTATTTGAGTAAAAATAAATAGCAAACAGCAATGTGAATCAGACCATTTTTGAAAAAGAAACAATGTGAAGGTAGTTTTAGTTTATTGGGAATTAAACAAATTTTCATTTAGAAGAAATCTAAATGAGCAGTTCTATAGTCACAGAAGCAAAGGAATCTGTTTCACCAAGCTTCGTAATAGCCTGGTATCAACTTTGCTGAAATATTTTAAACCTTCCTACATCAATGTTTATCAAAGTGTGAACCCTAAACCAACAGCATCAGTGTCACCTGGGAACCTGTTAAGAGTTCGAACTGTTGAGTTGCATCAGTAAACCCAATGAAGTAAAATCTTTGTGGCTGGGGTGGGGGTGCCTGGCAATGTGGGTTCTAACAAGCCATTTGTTGATTTCACTACATGCCAAAGTTTGAGAAGCTCTGTCCTACATGAGGGCTCACAGTTTACCTTTCCTGTCTTTATTCCATTAACACCATTCTCATTATGTCTCCTGTCTATACTGTCTTTCATGTAAAATGAAAGACATATACATCAACCATCACTCTGATTCAAAATACAGTATATTATGAAAGGAATCAATTCAATTTCATACGTATCATAGATTTTTACCTCAGAAATAATTTGTTTCTCATTGCTACCATAGCAAATAATATCTCAGCAGCTAGAGTTTTCTTAATATTTCGCAAGTTTGTATTTATGTTTCACATGCTGCTTTCTCAAAGGGAGATGTTTTACATATATATCTACATATATAATGACTATGGTGATGAATCAACATGTAGATTCTTTTGAACAAAGCACTGCATAGTTTTTATTTTATATAAACAAATTTTGAGCTTTTTTAAACCTCTAGTTGGTTAAAAATGACCCCATAATCCGGTCTAATTATTGAAAGCTTTCAAATTGATTCATACTTCCCATCTATCCCCAACAATACTTAATAATGCTTTAGGGAAGTTCAGCTATTTCTACTTTTATGTTTTGAAACTGGGTTTTATTCTGCTTTGCTAAACTTTTAAAAGATAATTATCTCTAAGTATTCAAGTGAAGTAGATGAATCTCTGTCTAACTTATGAGCTGACTCCTAAAATTCTCAGAAAACTGGGTAAGTATAATGAATTATTTTTATAGAACTATAAACTAATCATATTTTTATAATAATGTGAGTCTAGAAAACACAGATTGAGGTCAGGTAATTTTCAGGTTAACATTCTACATTGCTGTAACAATTTTTGTTATTCTTAAATGAAAATTCTTGATAAACATGAGCATGGCTCTTTAAAATCTTCCTACACTGGAATATCTCCTACCTGGATTTCTGCTTCTCCATGGGAGAAAACACAAGCTTAAGAGGATGTGAGAGAAGGCAAAATGGCCAGTGGGGGGAGGCATGGCACAGCTCAGCAGGTGTCAAGAGCATGAGGAAATTTGCTTTTTTGCTCTTTGGAGGAATATACATATAAAAACAAACATGAATTAATTATGAAGGAAATTGTGAAATTTATATGACCTTGATTTCACTGCTGAACTTAAAAATAAATGGAAATAAAAATCTCATTGCTGGGAGCCAAGCTGACCAATGAGATGCAGCCAGGAAAAGCATCTCCCACTGAAAAAACAGACCATCAAGAAAACTAGCACACTCCGAGCAGATCTTTGGACAGATGAATTGAGAGGGGACAAAGAGCATATGCAGACCCTTGGCTGAAGAGGGAGGAATCTGGGAACTCTGCATGGGTTTGCCAAACACCGGGATTTGTTCCTGGCCCCCAACAACTTCAGGGGAAGGGATGAGTTAAATACAAGAGATGTGGCTCACTCTCACCATAGACCTTCACAATCCTAGCTACAGGAGACCCCATAACCCCCACAGACATTTGAGCTGACAGAACGAGTTGCTTGGAGAGGTGGCAGGGACAAGAATCCAGCCTGTCTGGAGGCAGAAGGTTTGGCATGAGAATGGCTACAGTGGGGCAAGACCAGGTGCTCCCAACCCCAAGTCTTGCCACACTCACACATCTCTAGGTGGCTTTGGCCTTTGTTGACTGTTGGACCTGGAAAGGGCAGGGTTGCCTTTTCCATAGCATGAAGCCAGTCTGACCTCAGCAGCCCACTGTCTGCTGGCCTCTCCTGGGGTCCCTGCCTGGCTGCACCAGCTTACAGCATAGCCTTGGATGGCCAAACCAGAGTGCTTCCCAGTGGCCACTGCTATAGTTCCTTCACTGGCAGACCCTACCTAACCATTGGAGAGCTTCAGCAGAGAGGCCCCCACTGACACACACACACAAACACACACACACACACACACAGCCTCCTTCTATCAGTTTGCTGGTAATTACTCATTCACAGCACCCCATCCACCACTTTCCTGGTGCATGAACATGTGCAGAACCCACTTCGCTGTTGCCACTGGTGTGCATATGCACAGACTTTGCCACTGCAGCCCTGCACCTGCCAGCATGGTTGTGTGCACACCTTGCCACCACCCACCCCCACGAATGCATGTGCCCTACTGTGCTGCTGTCACTGCTGGCACACATGGGCAAGCATGGACCCCACTGCCACTGCCCTGATGAAGTACTTTGGCCAACATCCCCCAGACAAAGTGGACCAGGAATGTCTCAGTTCCACCAGTGCAAATTTGCTTAGCCTCAAGGGGCCAGAGAACAAAGTTGTAGACCTAGTTCCATTCCTCCAGGATTAGAGCTATAGGCTGGGAGTGCTGAGTTGAGCCTTGGCCCCCTGAAATGTTCCAGAGATGAAGCCAGTCAACTAAACCCAACTTATACCACAGTCAAACTCTCAAAGCTATTAAAACATATAAAAGCCAAAGCCCCATCCAAAAGACAGCAACTTCAAAGATTAAAGGAACATCAGCCAACACAGATGAAAAAGAAGCAGTGCAAGAACTCTGGCAACTCAAAAAACCAAAGTGTGCTTTTACTTACAAATGACTGCATTAGCTTTCCAGCAATGGTTCTTAACCAGGCTAAAGTGGCTGAAGTTACAGGATAGAATTTAGAATCTGGATACAAATGAAGATCACTGAGATTCAGGAGGAAGTCCAAACTGAATCAAAGCACTCTAAGGAATCCAATAAAATGATACAAGAGCTAAAAGATGAAATAGCAATTTTAAGAAAAAAACAAACTGATCTGATAGAGCTGAAAAATTTACTACTAAAATTTCATAATACAATCTCAAGTATTAACAGCAGAATAGACCAAGCTGAGGAAAGAATCTCAGAGCTAGAAGACTGGTTCTCTGAATTAACTCAGTCAGACAAAGATAAGGAAAAAAGAATAAAAAAGAATGAATGAAACCTCTGAGAAATATGGGATTATGAAAGAGACTAAAACTCCAACTGATTGGCATTCTTGAAAGAGAGGGAGTGAGGACAAGCAACTTGGAAAACATATTTGAGGATATTGACCACTAAAATTTCCACAATTTTGCTAGAGAGATTGACATTTAAATTCAGGAAATGCAGAGAACCCATGTGAGATACTGTACAAGATGACCATCCCTAAGACACATAGTCATCAGATTCTCAAAGGTTGAAATGAAAGAAAAAAATATTAAATGTAGCTAGAGAGAAGAGGCAGATCTTTCAGCAAAAAGCCTACAAGCCAGAAGAGATTGGGGGGCCTATATTCAGCATTCAAAGAAATGAAATTCCAGCTAAGAATTTCATATCCAGCGAAAATAAGCTTCATAAGCTAAAGAGAAATAAGATCCTTTTCAGAAAAGCAAATGCTAAGGGAATTAATTATCACCAGACCTGCCTTACAAGAGGTCATGAAGGGAGTGCTAAACATGGAAATGATTACTGGCCACCACAAAAACACACTTAAGTATAGAGACTATTGATAGTATAAAGCAACTACACTATCAAGTCTGTATAATAACCAGTTAACAACATAATGACAGGATGAAATCCACACATATCAATATTAACCTTGAATGTAAATGTGCTAATGCCCCATTTAAAACTCACAGAGTGGCAAGTTGGATAAAAAAGCAGGACCCAACAGTGTGCTGTCTTTGAGAGACCCCTTTCACATGCAATGACACCCATAGGATCAAAGTAAAGAGTTGGAGAAAAATCTACCAAGCATTAGAAAACAAAAACAGGCAGAGATTGTTATTCTAATTTCAGATAAAACAGATTTTAAACAGATCAGAAAAGACAAAGAAGAGCATTACGTAATGTTAAAGAGTCCAATTCAACAAGAATACTTAATTATTCTAATGGGCCTAAGAGATCTCTACAGAACACTCCACCCAACAACACAATATACATTTTTTTCTCATCTGCACATGGCACATACTCTAAAATCAGTCACAGAATCAGCAATAAGATAATTTTTAACAAACTCAAAAAAACTGAAATCATACTAACCACATTCTTGAACTACAGCATAATAAAAACAGAAATCAATATTAAGAAGATCTCTCGAAAACCATACAATTACATGGAAATTAAACAACCCACTACTGAATGACCTTCGGATAAACAATGAAATTAAGGTAGAAATCCAGAAATTCTCTGAAACTAATGACAACAAAGGTACAACATACCAGAATCTCTGACACACAGCTAAAGCAGTGTTAAGAGGAAAGTTTTCAGCAGTAAACACCGACATCAAAAAGAAACATCTGAAATTAACAACCTAACATCACACCTACAGAAGTTAGAAAAGCAAGAGCAAACCAACGCCAAAACTACCAGAAGAAAAGAAATAACCAAAACCATAGCTGAACTGAATGAAATTGGGATGCAAAAAACCATACAAAAGATCAATAAAATGAAAAGTTGGTTTTCTGAAAGACTGAATAAGATTGGTAGACTGCTAGCTAGACTATTAAAGAAAAAACCAATTCGATTCAAATATGTACAATAAGAAATGACAAAGGGGCCATTATCATTGACCCTATATAAATACAAAAAGCCCTTTGAGACTATTATAAATACCTCTATGCACAAAAACTAAAAAACCTAGAAGAAATTGATATATTCCTATAAACATACACCCTCCCCAGACTGAACCAGGAAGCCAATGAAATCCTGAACAGACAAATAAGGTGTTTCAAAGTTGAATCAGTAATAAAAAGCCTACTAACCAGAAAAAGCCCTGGACCAGAGAGATTTACAGTTGAATTCTACCAGACATATAGAGAAGAGCTGGTAGCATTGCTACTGAAACCATTCCAAAAAATTGAGAAGGAGAACTCTTCCGTAATTCCTTCTAGGCAGCCAGCATCATCCTGATACCAAAACCTGGCAGAGACACAACACAAAAAGGAAACTTTGGGTCAATATCCCTTATGAACATAGATTAAAAAATCCTCAACAAAATACAAGGAAATAGATTCCAGCAGTAGATCAAAAAGCTAATCCACCATGACCAAGTAGGCTTTATTCCTAGTATATAAGGTTGATTTTATATACACAAATCAATAAATATGAATCACCACATAAACGGAACTGAAAACAAAAACCACCTGGTCATCTCAATAGATGCAGAGAAAAGGCTTTTGATAAAGTTAAACGTCCCTTTATGTTTAAAACCCTCAATGCACTAGGCATCCATAAAACATAATGCAAAATAATATGAGCCATCTATGACATCAACAGCCAACATCATACTGAAAGGGTAAAATCTGGAAGCATTCTTCTTGGGAACTGTAACAAGACAAGGATGCTCACTCTCACCACTCTTATTCAAAGTAGTACTGGAAGTCCAAGCCAGAATAATCAGGCAAAAGAAAGAAATAAAAGGCATCCAGATAAGAAGAGAGGAAGTCAAATTGTCTATCTTCTCAGATGATGTGATTTTACACCTATAAAACCCCATAGTCTCTGTCCAAAGGCTCCTAGATCTGGGAAACAACTTCATCAAAGTTTCAGGATATAAAACCAATGTAGAAAAATCAGTAACACTTCCATACATCAAGAACATCCAAGCTAAGAGCCAAACCAAGAACACAATACTATTTACAATAATCATGATAAGAATAAAATACCTAGGAATACAGCTAACAAGGGAGGTGAGATATCTGTACAATGAGAATGACACAATACTGCTTAAAGAAATTAGAGATTACTCAAATGAAAAAGTATTCCATGCTCATAGATAGGGAGAATCACATTTTTAAAATGGACATACTACAAAAAGCAATTTATAGATTCAATACTATTCCTGTCAAACTAATAAAGACATTTTTCAGTTAGAAAATGCTATTTTAAAATTAATGTGGAACCAAAAAAGAGCCCAAATAGCCAAAGCAATTCTAAACAAAAAGAACAAAACTGAAGGCATCACACTACCTGACTTCAAACTATACTGCAAAATTATGGTAACCAAAACAGCATGGTACTGATACAAAAACAGACATATTGACCAATGGAAATGGTTAGAGAACCCAGAAATAAATCTGCATACCTAAAACTGTCTGATCTTCAACAAAGTTGACAGAAACAAGCAATGGAGGAAGGACTCATTCAATAAATGGTGCTGTGATAACTGGCTAGCCTTATGCAGAAGATTGAAACTGGGCCCCTATCTTACACTACATAGAAAAATAAACTCAAGATGGGTTAAAGACTTAAATGTAAAGTGTAAAACTATGAAAATCCTAAAAGAAAACTTAGGAAACACCATTCCGGACATAGGTTGTGGCAAACATTTCATGATCCAGATGTCTAAAGCAATTAAAACGAAAACAAAAATTGACAAGTGGGACCTAACTAAACTAAAGAGCTTCTGCAGAGCAAAAGAAACTGTCAACAGAGTAAATAGACAATCTGCAGAATGAGAGGAAACATTTGTGAACTGCAGCTAACATAGGTCTAATATCCAGAGTCTATATGACACTTATACAAATTAACAAGCAAAAAACAAACAACCCCATTAAGAAGTGGGCAAAAGACATGAACGGAAAATTTTCAAAATAAAATCTAAATGCAGCCAATAGGCATATGAAAAAATGCTCAACATCACTAATCATTAGAGAAATGCAAATCAAAACCACAATGAGATACCATCTCACACTAGTCGGAAAGGCTATTATTTAAAAGTGAAAAAATAACAGATGGTGGTGAGGTTGTGGGAAAAAATGGGATCACTCATAAACTGCTGGTGGAAATGCAAATTAGTTCAGCCACTATGGAAAGAAGTTTGGAGATTTCTCAAAGAACTTAAAACAAACTACAATTAAACCCAGCAATCCCATTATTGGGTATATACCCAAAGGAACATAAATTATTCTACCATACAGACACATGCATGTGTACATTCATTTGCAGCACTATTCACAATAGCAAAGACATGGAATCAACCTAAATGCCCATCACTGGTATACTGGATAAAGAAAATGTGGTACATATATGCCACAGAATACTACACAGCCATAAGAAAGAACAACATTATTTTCTTTGTAGCAACATGGATGGGCCTGGAAACCATATCCTAAGAAAATTAATGCAGGAACAGGAAACCACATACTGCATGCCACATGTTCTCACTTGTAAGAGGGAGCCAAACACTGAGTATACATGAATACAAAGAAGGGAACAAAGACACCAGGGCCTACTTGAGGATGGAAAATGGGGAGATGGTGAGAACTGTAAAACTATCTATCAGGTACTATGCTTATTGCCTGTGTGATGAAATCATTTGACACCAAACCCAAGTGACACACAATTTACTTATGTAACAAACCTGCACATGCACCCCCTCAACCTAAAATAAAAGTTGAAAAGAAAAAATAAATAAAAACAATAAAAATAGAAATACCTATCCATTCAGAAAAAAAAAATCTCAAGACCGAAAGAAAAAATGTTTCCCCCCACCCCCCCAACTGGGGTAGAACTAATTGGCTAGACCATTGCAGAGTTGTTCTTGCTTCTCTATGTCCTTTCTTTCCTCTGCCTCTCCGAAATTTCCAAATTGCTTAGATGACGGTTCCCAAAGAAGTGTCTAGTTCTTCACCCTCCCCCGAGAAGTAAGTGAAGGGTAACAACTGCAGTCTTAAGGTTTAGAACAGTAGTAGAATTTATTTACAGTCATGTACAGCATAATGATGTCTTGGTCAAGGACAAACCACATACATGATGGTGTTCCCATAAGTTTATAATAGAGCTGAAAAATCTGTATTGTCTAGTGATGTCATAGCTATCCTAATATCATAGCACGTTTGTGCTATGTGTTTGTGGTGATGCTGGTGTAAACAAACCTACTGCACTATGAGTTGTATAAAAGTATAACACATACAGTTATGTACAGTACATAATACTTGATAATGAAAATAAACAACTATGTTACTGGTTTATCTATTTACTATACTGTACTTTTATCATTATTTTAAAGTGTACTTCATGTAGTTATTTAAAAAAAACTGTAAAACAGTCTCTGGCAGATCCTTCAGGAGATATCCAAAAGAAGCCTTGTTGTCACATGATATGACAGTCCCACGCCTGTTATTGCCCCTAAACACCTTACAGAGGGACAAGATGTGGAGTGGAAGACAGTGATATTCATGACCCTAACCCTGTGTAGACTAGGCTAACATGTGTTTGTGTCCTACACTTTTAACAAAAAAGTTTAAAATGTGAAAAGAAGATAATTTTTTAAATATAAAAAAGCTTATAGATTAAGGATATAAAGAAAGAAATATTTTTGAACAGCTGTACAATGTGTTGTGTTTTAACATAAGTGCTATTACAAAAGAGTCAAAAAGTTAAAAAATTAAAAAGTTATAATGTAAAAGTTTGCAGAAAGCTAAGATTAATTTATTATTGAAGGGAAATATTTATAACTTTAGTGTAGCCTAAGTGTACAGAGTTTATAAAGTCTCCAGTAGTGTATGGTAATGTCCTAAGCCTTCACATTCACTCACCACTCACTCAATAACTCACAGAGCAACTTTCAGTCCTGCAAACTCCACTCATGGTAAGTGCCCTATAGAGGTGTACCGTTTTTTATCTCTTATGCCACATTTTTCCTGTACCTTTTCTTGGTTTGGATATGTTTCTGTATGCAAATACCTATGGCTTACTGTATTCAGCACAGTGACCTGCTGTACAGGCTTATAGCCTAGGAGCAATAAGCTAGGCCATATAGCCTAGGTGTGTAGTAGGCTATGCCATCTAGGTTTGTGGCAGTGCACTCTATGATGTCTGCACAATGATGAAATAGACTAGCGACACATTTCTGAAAATATATCCCCATTGTTAAGCGTGAATATATATGTGTGTCACTTGAAAAAAATCTAAGATCAGAAGAAATGTTATAAATGCAAATATCTGAGTTGTAATTTTTTTAACCAGTAAAATTGGGATAATAAGATCTTGCCAACTGTTTTCTTAGAAGATATAAGCAAATAGAATCTATAAAGAATCTTTCATATTACTTGCCTGGGCTCAATTAATGCTGGTTTTCTCTGCCTATTCTACATCCATGAACCCACAAACACCACTTTGTAAGTCAAAGACAACTCTTGGAATTTGGTGATGGGAGGCATATTAGATTGTCTCATGCACTAAAATACTGTACTTTTGTAAAACTGGGTTATGTGTGAATGTGTATATGTGTGGGTGTTTGTGAATATGTATATTATTTATAAGCAAGCACCTAGACCTACAATCCTAGGGTTAGTTATTTTGAAGGCAACTGTTAAGATTTTTTATTGGGCTAATTTCAATTCAGCAAACTTGAGCTTTCCTTATAGGAAACTAGTAGCTGCCAGATGAGTCACTCTTTGAATATTTTATTATGAAACTTTATAAGAAAAATTAACTTATATATTCCCCAAATAAACTCCTCTCCATTTTCGCAGGCATCCGGGTATTGATGCCCTGGGCTTGCGGCCTGTGGACACCTCCTCCACTGATTCATATAGTTTCTCACTGTTTGCAGGAGATTATTTCTCATAGTTATTTCACTGAAGGTATAGTCCTTTATGTATTCCTGGAACAGTGTTCCCTTCAGAAAAGCTCATTTAAACAATATTAAGCAGGGATCAGCTCTCACTTGAAAGTCGATTTGGGTCTTGAAATGTATTCTATAAAGACATATGGTGTTCTAAAGATGCGGTTCAGAAGAAGCCACTGGAAGATTTTGTTAAAATGTCTCAGTATTTTTCCAAGCCCCTGAATTTGTGAATATTTCTTAAGTACAGTATTTAATACTCTACCTACTTTATACTCTGCAGATATAGAATCAATATGTCTAATCTATCGTAATTAAAACCAACCAAAAAACAAAGATGATTGTGGTAAGTTAGAGCACTGCAGAGAGTCTTCTTTCTCAAGCTCGATGGCTGGACACCCCATCCCTATGGTGGCCTGAGGCACTGTGGGCAGGACCAGAGTTCTGGAGGGGAAGCATTTGGGTGGAAATCCCAGCTCACCAAACTTGGTCAAGTTACTCTACAACTCTGTGTCTGATTTCCCAATCTAAAACTTGGATGATGCTGACAATAGTACTAACATCCAAGGGTATTATAAGAATGAAATGGATGCATCTCAAACACTAGAAGGTGTGTCATAGAGAGTATGCTCTCATAAGCATTAGCTTTTATCACCAAACACATTTTGAAGATGTTATTTATCATGATTTAACCTTAAATTAATTCAAATTATGAAAATACTTGCTGATGGGCAAGGATTTCATGACTACAACACCAAAAGCAATGGCAACAAAAGCCAAAATAGACAAATGGGATCTAATCGAACTAAAGAGCTTCCGCACAGCAAAAGAAACTACCATCAGAGTGAACAGGCAACCTACAGAATGGGAGAAAATTTTTGCAATCTACCCATCTGACGAAGGGCTAATATCCAGAATCTACAAGGAACTTAAAGAAATTTACAAGAAAAAATCAAACAACTCCATCAAAAAGTGGGCAAAGGATATGAATAGATGCTTTTCAAAAGAAGACATTGATGCAGCCAACAGACACATGAAAAAAATGCTCATCATCACTGGTCATTAGAGAAATGCAAATCAAAACCACTGAGATACCATCTCACACCAGTTAGAATGGCCATCATTAAAAAGTCAGGAAACAACAGGTGCTGGAGAGGATGTGGAGAAATAGGAACACTTTTACACTGTTGGTGGGACTGTAAACTAGTTCAGCCATTGTGGAAGTCAGTGTGGCGATTCCTCAAGGATCTAGAACTAGAAATACCATTTGACCCAGCCATCCCATTACCAAGTATATACCCAAAGGGTTATAAATCATGCTGCTATAAAGACACATGCACACGCATGTTTATTGTGGCACTATTCACAATAGCAAAGACTTGGAACCAACCCAAATGTCCATCAATGATAGACTGAATTAAGGAAATGTTGCACATATACACCATGGAATACTATGCAGCCATAAAAAAAGGATGAGTTCATGTCCTTTGTAGCAACATGGATGAAGCTGGAAACCATCATTCTGAGCAAACTATCACAAAGACAGAAAACCAAACACCACATGTTCTCACTCATAGGTGGGAATTGAACAATGAGAACACTTGGACACAAGAAGGGGAACATCACACACCTGGGCATGTTGTGGGGTGGGGGCATGGGGGAGGGATAACATTAGGAGAAATATCTAATGTAAATGACGAGTTAATGGGTGCAGCAAACCAACATGGCACATGTATACATATGTAACAAAACCACACGTTGTGCACATGTACCCTAGAACTTAAAGTATAATTAAAAAAGATTTAAAAAAATACATTGCTGAATATGCAGTGTTACAATTTCAAAGAATTGAACTTTGTTTTTTCTAATAGTACACACTTACATTTTGTTGATCTCCAGTTAAATAATAACTTCTCAAGATCATTACTTTCATTATATTAAATACTCCCAGTAATTAAGTTCTTTTGCAACTAAATAGAATTTGACTATGTTCCTTGAAAAGTCTATTCCAATAAGCAGATATACAAAGCTGGAGATCATATAATAAGAGGTGTTAAATTTATATTTTATTTTAAAAAACAGAAAAAAATATATGGCAAAGCAGTAGGTGAAAGTTGTAAATAAGTAACAAAAATTCAAAATTACAAAAAAGTTTAAAAGCAAAGAAAAATTGTAAGTAAGCATTTAAATTTAATAAACATTTTCTGAAATTCAACCATGATCTAGGGCAAATGAATATTATTCAGTTGTTATCCTGGAGGTTTTCGCGAGTTGCAGGGAGTCAAATGAATCAATAGTTGACTGAGTACAAAATTGTAAGTACTGTTATGAAGATACCTGTGAATTACTGTGGGAATCAAGGTGAGGATGGAGCCATGATGGAGGAAGAAGACATTTTTTAGAAAAAATGAATGTATTTTTAAGGTTAAGCAACAGGGAAGGGTGCCTTATTATTTAGGGAAATGCAATTTAAAAATAACAAGATATCATTTCACACACATTAGATTAGCAAAAATTAAAAAGATGACAATATTACATGATAGGGAAATTGGAAATAGAACTCCCATATGATGCTGGTTGGTGAGAGTGTGAATTGGTACAAACACTAGTGGAGCAATTTGGCACTATCTTGTTCAACTGAAAAAGCATATCCTTACTCAGTTCTATCCTATGTGTATATCCCAGAGAAACTTTCAGATAGGAGCACAGGAAATAGGAAAATGAACATTCAAAGAAGCACTGTTCCCAGTAGTGAGCAACTGGATACAACCTAAATACCCATCAGTAGGGAAATGGATAATAATCCATTGCTGTATATTATTCTATATTCATATGACATACATAAAATTCCCTTACAGGCTAAAATTGCTTCAAGGCTATCACCCCACTAAAAAAATGCCCAGCATCCTCACCCTTGCTCTTGATGTTAACTGTGAACTGCTTGTGCCCACTTTAGAGCCTTTCTTCCAGCTACTCTTCCCACCTTTGTCTTCTTTTCTGCTCCCTTAATGCCACTTACCTTGCTATCTGCCCAAGGCTGCATCAGCTGTTCTCTTGGCCTGGAACAGTCTTTCCTCTCATCTTCAGACAGCTGCCTCCTTCTTGTGTTTCTGATCACACCTTAGCATTGGCTTCTTCGGGGAAGCCCACACTGACTTGCCTAAGGGAGACACCCTTTTATGTCTATCATCTTGCTATGTTTAAATTTTCTGCATAGTGGTTAACTATAGATTTTTTTTTTTGCCTATTTCTTTATTGCCTTTCTCTGAATTGACCAGAGATGTAGTTTGGCTAAATTAAGCTGTATTATCATCATCTAGAACAGCCATTATACATATTCAGGAAATCTTTGTTGAATAAACAAAGGAATAAAATTCTGCCTATAAATATGTAAGTGTTAAAAAATATATCTTCTGAATTGATTAGTCATTATTTTCTTTTCAAAACATAATTGCTCAAAATACAGTGTGTTTCAATAAACAAGTATTTAACATAAAAATCTAATGCTATTGGGAATACATTTTAGTTATAAGAATGAAACATTCTTTCCTTTTTGTTCCGGTATCTATCCATGATTATTACTGATTGCTAGAATGATTTAGAGTTCAGTGTCATTTTTATTCCTATTTTTAAAATTTTTGGACATATAAATGCTGAGCTACTTTTTTCAAATTAATACATGAAAGAGTATGAAAGTAGTTTTAATAGTAGTGCCACAGTATCTTTTATCATATGCCAAAACTTACTGTATTTACCATCAAAAACATTTTTTTAAATAATTTATGAGCAGAGACTGTTAAGTCTCATTCCATCTTTTTTTGACTCAGGGTCTTGCAATGTTGCCCAGGCTAGACTGAAACTCCTAGGATCAAGTGATCTCCTCACCTAAGCCACCTGAGTAGCTGGGACTACAGGCATGAGCCACTGTGCCAGGCTCTCACTCCATTTTATTGACAGTAAAGATTTTGGGATCAGCTGGCTTCAAAAAGGGCATTTACCTTTTCAACACAAGTTCCAACTTTAGGACCTTAGGATGGACTAGGCTCTGTCATACAGTTTACAAGGTGGGAGGGAGTTAAGAGGTTTGTTTTTACAAAGTGGGAGTATGGTGATTGTGAAAGAGGAATCACAAAGGAGAGCACATGTGATCTCAGGAGTGTTTTTTGAAGGTCAGATTTCACCAAGAGTATACCTGGGGAAAATAAAGTCTCTACAGAGGTAAAAGTGCCCTTGTATGCCAGAGGCAAGCATATCCAGTTTGAGGCTCACCTACCTAGTGCTATGGGTACTGAAGCCTTGAGAGGCAGGTGCCGGGAAGCAGAAGAGGAGACATGTAGAAAGGGAGGTGGAAGGATGCCAAAGGGAAGGATTGCTCTTTTCGGTTTTTGAATATTACTAGACCTGCCTGCATTAAAGGGCACAAAACACCTTCCCCTCTTTATCTTCCTGCCTGCCATTCTCTCCCAGGCTTTCTATTTCCTCCCTGCTCCAGAATTCCTTCCCACAACAACTTTTTGAGTATGCCCCATTTCAGAAACACTGTGGGTTAACACAATATTGATATTGCTCAGGGAGCAAAAATGAGCCCCATAACTATTTTTCTGTATTAAAAAAATGAATCCAAGTTCCAAAACAAGACTTACACACATTTAAAGACAGTTTTGTCCTTTTAAAATGTTCACATATTTTGGAAACTTACAAGAGATGAAAAGAGGATGGTTTAGGTAAAGAAGCAAGGCAACTCTTCTCTGACAGTCATGGAATAGATGGGTGGCTTCATTCCTCACCTTTGAAAATGATTTATAAGTTCACTCCTCTTCAGAGTTCTTGGGAAAACTAGTTAATAACCACATGCCTGCCTGTGGTGAGGGGCCCTGATGGAAGCTCAGGTGCTCTGTAAACCACATTTCATCATGTTCTGTCTGCTGTCAGGTGATCCCAAACAGATAACCACAGTGAATGCTTCCCACTGCCATGGTGAAACAGCCCCCATTATCTCTGAGATAGATCGGAGAACAGAAAGAAAGCAGGCTGAAAGCAATTTCAGTCAGTATAAAAGAAAGCATGTTAGGGGTTTTTCCTTGCCTTTACTGGTACTGACAAGTTATTTTTGTCTTTTCTGGAACAGAAAATATAGAACATGAGAATCATATTCATTATGAGAATGCACCAACATGTTCAGGACATAATAGGTGCAATGAGTCTTATGGTTATATGTTTGATTTCCCTTGAAAATTTTATTTCTGGCTTCCTGGAGATCATTTAAAATAGCTTTCCTTGTTAATAATGATAATGATATTTCTAGTTGTCACACTCTCTGTTCATGTCATTGAAGAAGATCTTTCTCTCCTGAGATCTCTTTCACCTGAATTCACTCTCATCCTGTCTGTCTCATGGATCAGGAGTGTAACTTCCTATACACAGTCACTGCTCTTCCAATACTTACTTTCCTGCTGTCTCTTTCTTCTGTGATTTCTAGTTTCCTGTGTGCTCCCCTCCCAGTGGCTCCTTAGTGGGTCTGAGCATCCTCCACTTTCTAGGGTGAAAGGGAAAAAATAGCAACACCTGCTGCACCAGTTACACCCTCTACCAGCACCCTGTTTTATTTCTCTGCTATACTCTGAGCACTTTGCCTTCAGCTTCCATCCCTTTTGTTCAGAAAAACTCTCCTACCCAGGGCCACAAATGCATTCACAGCAGAACAGAAGCAAATGCTCACGCGTGCACCTCCATTCTCCTGGCTGCCCTTTGGCACACTGCCCAGTGATCACCAGGGACTTCCTGCATCCTTTGAGTTTTAATTTTTGTGGAAATTGCCTGCTCTGTGCCCACTGAGTTTCTTGTGTCAGTAGGGTCCTGCGAAACTGCGACCAAAGACTCAAACCATGAATCATGATTTGAGTGGAATTTGGAGGGTCTTTGGTGGAATTTGGAGGGTCTTTGAAAGAGGGACTGGAGGCTTGCTGGGCCTCTAAATGTGAGCGGGCGGGTTGGGGGGGGATCACGGAAGCATTCAGAACAGGGCCTGCAGCTCCAGAGCACTAGAGACATTCGCCAGTACTTTCGCTTCTCCTGAAAGCCAGTTAGCCCTGTAAGCTGAGAACATGCATTTTTATTCAAGAATTAGAACATCAACAGCTCTTGTCTAAAACTTTAAAAGTTTGATTATATATATATGTGTGTGTATTTTATATATGTGTGTGTGTTTATACACACACACATATAAATAACTGAATGTATATATAAATGATTCTTCCATTTATATCTACATTATTTATACTTCCTGCTCTAGTTCCACTTTCCTAAAATAACCACAGTTTAGCTAAGTGAAATGAAGGCAAGCATGTATGCATATACTTCCAGGCTTTTCTACTGATATTTTATATAATGAGAGACAACTTTAAATAAAAACAGAATTACACCACACATACTACTATTCAATTTGATTTTTTCAAGTTGATCATGAATATTTCACCATGTATACACTAAATTTATTCTTTAAATAGCTACATGGGATTCCAATGCATATGATATTTCCATGCCCAAAGTTAATTTTCTCTAGTGAGAAGGAGTGATATCATAAACCATTTGTCACTTTAAACCGAATTGCTGCTCATTTCAGTCAAACAATTTATGTGCCTAATATCTTTTCCTTATAATTTGAATGGCTGATTGAATCATCTGAAGCGGTTGAGTGTTTAATTTTAAATATGAGGCAAATATGAAATTTGAAACTAATATTTAAATAAGAAAAAAACATTTTCATAACATTCTAGAGTCTAAGGACCTGACTTGAAAGGTCACTTAAAGAGACATCTGTTTGTGTGTAAATCTCCTCTATGTCACTAAAGGTATAAGGTCCTTAAGCCTCAGCTTGTGTATGACAATGACAGGGAATGCACCATTTCCAGGAGCAGTAAATTCTTTTGAGACAACAAGCCACAGTGGGAGAAAGTGTGGGTTTGGGAGTCAACCACACCTGGGTTGAATTACTTTCTTTTAAGTCACTAGATGTGTAACATTGGACAATTTACTAAAATGTATGAATACCTGCCACATTGTGGCTTATGTTAAAATTATATGCTCAGCCTTCAAGCCCAGGTCTTCATATGAAAAGCTTTTGGAATTTAGAAAACCCTTGCTTCTCTCTGCAGAGCTAGGGTTCATGTCTATTGCCTTACTATGGGTCAAAAATTCTAATAGGAAACTCAGAGCCAGTAAGTACGCTTTTCTCTAGGTTTTATTGTCCGTCCCTTGAAGAAATGAATGATTTTTAATTAATGAAATGAGAGATTCAGGGCAACAGAATTTACAGGGACTGAAAAGTACTTTGGAAAATGTTTTGTAATATGTTTTTCAAGACTATTATCCTCATTCTCTGTGCTTGGGTTAACTGTGTTATCCACGCACTTCAAAGGACATCCATATATTGAATGATCCTGTATCTCTGTTGGCAGTTCTCACCTCTTTTTTGGGGTTAAGTCTTATATTATCAGTTGTTAATTAGTTATCTTTAACTGAATTCATTGGTTCTGCACATTTGCTGATCATCTTTTCTATGCCAGGTTGATAAGGGAGAGGAAAAGATGAGTAAGTTATTGTTCTTGTCCTCAAGGCCTTCTGGAGGAAGATAGGCAAGTGAACAGGGTACCACAAGATCATATGGGAAAGCCAGAGAATGCTAGAGTGGATGATGCTTAAACCAAGTCTTGATGAATTAGTTGGAGTTAGCAGTCAGGCCTAGCCAGAAGAAGGCTGGGAGTAAGAGGTGAGTATTGGGGCCCATGACTTAGAAAGAAGAGAATTAAAGGAAAGAACATTCCAGGCATCATGATCAAACCCAAGTTATTTGAGAGAACACCTGTTTCTAGGGCATCCCAACTGGGCAATATAGAGTGTGCACAATATAGGTAGGCAAAGATGAGACATGAAGGCAAAGATGAGACATGAAAGCAAATTGTACCTGTGCATTAGTTTTTTTTTGTTGTTGTTGCCATAATAAATTACCACAAACACAGAGTTTTCAAACAATGCAAGTTTCTTATCTTTTGGTGCTGTGGGTCAGAAGTCCAGTACAACCTGTCTCAGCTGTGTCCTCTGCTTACAGTCTCATAAGGCAGATATTAAGGGGTTGGCAGGACTGAATTCCTTTCTAAGTGCTCTGGGGAAGAATCTGCTCCCAAGCACATTCAGGTGGTTGGTAGAATCCACTCCATGTGTATAGGACCCAGGTTGCTGTTTCCTTGCTGGCTCTCAGCCAGGGGCCACCTTTAGCAACAGAGCTCTCTCTCCGGTCCCTCCATGAGGCCCTGTACATCTCAGCAATGGAGCATGGAATCCTTCTTGTGCTTGAAGTTTCTGTGGCTTTTCCTTCTGTGTCATCTCTTCTGATTCCAGCCCGACTCAGTTTTCTGCTTCAAGTGCTCATGTGATTAAATTAGGCCCATCTACATAATCAAGGATAATCTTTCCATCTCAAGGTCCATAACCTTAATCATGTTTGCAAAGCCTCTTTTGCCATGTAGATTAGGAGTTGAGCATCTTTGGGCACCATGATTCTGTCTATTATAGTGTAGAGACACCCTCAAGGAGTGTGCAGATGTGTGTGTGTATGTGCAGATGTATGTGTACCTGTTCATATGTATGCATCAAGATTCTTTAGACAAATTTGTGAAACACTGAATAATTTATTTCATTCTTGGAACACTGAGTAATTTATTTTGTTCTTGGAGATTCAGAAAACTCATTACATGTTGAAGACTCTAATGAGAAAATCTTACATGTAACTGGTTTTTTCCACAGTTCCCAAAATTACTTCACCATAAATTTTTTTCTCCTCAAAGATCTCTTATTAACTTCCAAGGAACTGCTGTTGTACAGACTAGGCTTTGGAAAGTTGAGTTAGAGAGGTAAACAGATGCCCACTCACTAAGATAGTCCTAAGTCATGTGTAGAGGTTTAGATAAGGTCTGGAAGACTGTGAGAGTCAGTGGAGGAATTTTAGCAGGGAAATACATCATGTGGGCTTCAATAAAATGCCTCCAGATATAGAGAATGAATGGTAGGGAGGAAAGGGGTGTGGTAGGAGGAAAGAGCCTGGAAGGCAGGAGTAGAATTTTATGCAAGTAATGGTGTTAGCATGAATTAAAGTAGTGGCAACAAGTGAAAATGGGAACAAGTGAAAATATTTAAGGACACTGACGTAGTTTGGATGTGTGTCTCCTCCAAATCTCATACTGAAATGTGACCTCCAGCATTGGAGATGGGGCCTGGTGAGACGTGATTGGATCATGAATGGCTTAGTGCCATTCTCTTGGTGATGGATCAGTTCATGCAAGATCTGGTTGTTAAAAGTGTGGGACCTTCCCCTTCTCCATCTCTTACTCCTGCTCTTGCCATGTGATACGCTGCTCCCCTTCACCTTCTGCCATGACTGGAAGCATCCTGAGGCCTTACCAGAAGCAGATACTGGCACCAACACTTCCTGTACAGCCTGCAGAACCATGAGCCAAAATAAATCTATTTTCTTTATAAGTTACCCAACCTCGGGTATTTCCTTACAGCAACACAAGAAGAGGAAACATACAGTGAAGTAGAATAAAAGAGAGATGAAGACCAATTCAGGAAATGAGTAGGCTAAAAGGATGTGCTTTCAATACATCCCTTTACATAGGCTCATTGGCAAGGAGGCTTTAAACTTTAGAAGTTGGATTTGCTTTTCAGAAACACCTAACATTTGAGACCAAGACTCCAGTCTCCCCATGTCCCAGACTGTTTTACAATGAATTTCCTTGTTTGTTCTCTCCTAGGATGTAAGTTACATAAGGGAACAACCTTACATTAATTGTGCATTTCCATTCACAGCACACTTCCTGGCAGATAGGCTCAGTAAATATTTACTGAAAGAAGGAATGAGTATGTGATTGAATGAATAAAAATGATTGAATGAATAAAATATTTCCACTAGGTAAGACGATTTGGGGTAAAAGTAAATGGTGACTATAAACGTTCCCAATTTTTTATTTTAAACGTAAGAAAGAGCCACTTACTTCCTTTCATAAAGACACCATCACTGGGAAAAGTTGGTAGGAAGGATAACCTGGAAGTTTTCCCCTTTAACAAAGATCCAGACAGTTGGCAAAGGATAAAATGAAGGTTTACCACCATAGTTTCATTAGCCACAAAACCTCTGGCCCCCTGTCTGAAGTCTGTCGCATCTCAATCTCCCTCTGTGGCTCAGTATATAGTTTTCACTGGGCCAGAGATCACTCTTTGAGTGAGATTTCAATGCATTAAAATGGAGAAATGGTTGATGGAAAAAAAAAATTGAGAAGCACTACTTTACCTTGTTAGCCATGCAAGGCTTGAGGAGTTTTTAATTCATTCCCATCAACTGCCTGTGACCTAGTAAGTGAGGCATTTTTTCTCTTCTAGTGTTATCCTTGGAAGGGCAGCATTTGAACTAAGTGTAGTGAGAATATCTTCTTTAAAAGGGATGAAACTCACAGAAGTTTGCTCTTACATGTTAAATATAGCGTTAATTTTAAATCATGTATTGCACATGATGTAACTCTGATATCTGAATGTTTTCTGGGAAGTTTGGAGATTAGCAAACCTAAAGCAGAATGAATAACTACTTTTGAGTAGCAGTTTGCTGAAGCTAAAGAGGGAGGAACAGCCTTGAAAAAGACAAGATTTTCAACTAGCGGCAAATCCGAGGACAATCTTAATTAGTGCAAAAGGGGATGGAGGCTGCTGGTTTTTCACATTGCTTGGCTGTCAAAAGTGCACATAGAGTAACCATTGCCAGGAAGATTTCCAATGTGAGGACAGTAACATACTGTATCAAGTGGATACTCCTCTGTTGAACATTGCTTATTCTGGTTTCAGGGTAATCTTGAAAATCGTCAATCGAACTTTTCCCCAGATTTCATATGCATGCTTTAAGAGATGTTAAAATGATAGCCACAAAGCCAGAATGGTCTATACTGCCGAGTGTTCCACAAAGACACCTTCAGCACTTTTTTCTTTTACATTGAATGTGGAGATGAAAAGAAGTTTGGATGTCACAATTCAAGCTTAAGATGATAAGATAATGCTTTTTAATATCACTGTGAGATCAGTACAGTCTGTGGGTGGCATCAGACGATGATGTGCTTTCTTTATTTTAAGGCATGTCTAGTGTCTAACCCAATCAGGTTCCATTGATTTTGGAGGCAGAATATCCATCTAGGTTACCAGTTTTCTAAGGGCCAGCTTGACGTGGCTTGGTTCACAGATTCTCCCTGTGGCAGGGTTACATGTCCTATCTCCTTGACAATGGGTGTGTACAGATGACTTGTTGTATGTTTGAATTGTGGTTTGGTCACATGACTCACTTTGGCCAGTGAAATATAAATGGCAGCAATAGATGCTCCTTCCAAGTAGAAACTCCAAGAGCCATCTTGTGGCTCTAGCATCTTACTTTCTAGCAGATATTAGCCTGTCTCAGATATTTTGTTCTTGGAGTAGAGGTGCATTGGTTGACAGTCATGCAAATGAAAAATAAACTTGCCCTTGGCCATTCTGAGCCACTGAGATTGGGATTCGTAGTTCCCAGAGTGTAACTGGGCCTAAACTTTCTGGTACAATTACTTATAATTGGATAGCACCCTGTGGTAGAAACTTGAAAGTAGAAATTAGTCCAGCTGTTGAGCTGGACAGATACAACGGTGGAGGTGAAGAGGGCTGCAAGAATGCTGGCCCAGAGAAAAAACTTTTAATCAAAATTTGAGACCTGAAGGGAAGAGTGAGTTAGGTAAGAAAAGGAAGAAGCTAAGTCACAGGGCCAAGGCAAAAGCCCAGTGGCTCATGCATTCATTCTTCATTAAACAGGTATTTATTGTAGGTACTATTTTCTAGGCAGTGGTCTAGGTGTTGGGGTGAAAGCAGTGAACAGAGGCATATATTCGTTTTGTTCATCATTACACATCCAATGCCAGGGATAGTACTGAACCTATTTTCGGGATTCAAATACTCAGTAAGTAATTTCTTATTGAATGAAGGGGCACCTGGTGTAAACCAGGTTTCCTGTGAAGGCAAAAACATAATATCCCAACTGAGACCTAAAATACAGTATGGGGTGGAGTCGAGATGGCAGAATAGGAACAGCTCAGGTCTACAGCTCCCAGTCGAGATGGCAGAATAAGAACAGCTCAGGTCTACAGCTCCCAGCGTGAGCGAGGCAGAAGACGGGTGATTTCTGCATTTCCATCTGAGGTATCCAGTTCATCTAAGTAGGGAGTGCCAGACAGTGGGTGCAGGACAGTGAGTGCAGTGCACTGTGCATGAGCCAAAGCAGGGCGAGGCACTGCCTCACTTGGGAAGCACAAGGGGTCAGGGAGTTTTCTTTCCTAGTCAAAGAAAGGGGTGACAGATGGCACCTGGAAAATCGGGTCACTCCCACCCTAATACTGCACTTTTCCAACGGGCTTAAAAAATGGCACACCAGGAGATTATATCCCACACCTGGCTCAGAGGGTCCTACACCCACAGAGTCTCACTGATTGCTAGCACAGCAGTCTGAGATCAAACTGCAAGGCCGCAGCCAGGCTGGGGGAGGGGCACCTGCCATTGCCCAGGCTTGATTAGGTAAACAAAGCAGCTGGGAAGCTCGAACTGGGGGGAGCCCACCACAGCTCAAGGAGGCCTGCCTGCCTCTGTGGGCTCCACCTCTGGGGGCAGGGCACAGACAAAAAGACAGCAGTAACCTCTGCAGACTTCAATGTCCCTGTCTGACAGCTTTGAAGAGAGTAGTGGTTCTCCCAGCATGCAGCTGGAGATCTGAGAATGGGCAGACTGCCTCCTCAAGTGGGTCCCTGACCCCCAAGCACCCTAAGTGGGAGGCACCCCCTAGTAGAGGCAGACTGACACCTCACATGGCTGGGTACTCCTCTGAGACAAAACTTCCAGAGGAACAATCTGGCAGCATTTGTGGGTCACCAAAATCCACTGTTCTACAGCCACCGCTGATCTGCAGCCACCGCTGCTGACACCCAGGCAAACAGAGTCTGGAGTGGACCTCTAGCAAACTCCATCAGACCTACAGCTGAGAGTCCTGTCTGTTAGAATGAAAACTAACAAATAGAAAGGACATCCACAGCAAAAACCCATCTGTATGTCACCATCATCAAAGACCAAAAGTAGATAAAGCCACAAAGATGGGGAAAAAACAGAGCAGAAAAATTGGAAACTCTAAAAAGCAGAGTGCCTCTCCTCCTCCAAAGGAACATAGCTCCTCACCAGCAATGGAACAAAGCTAGATGGAGAATGACTTTGACGAGTTGAGAGAAGAAGGCTTCAGACGATCAAAATACTCCGAGCTACAGGAGGAAATTCAAACCAATGGCAAAGAAGTTAAGAGCTTTGAAAAAAAATTAGACGAATGGATAACTAGAATAACCAATGCAGAGAAGTGCTTAAAGGAGCTGATGGAGCTGAAAGCCAAGGCTTGAGAACCAGGTGAAGGATGCAGAAGCCTCAGGAGCCAATACGATCAACTGGAAGAAAGGGTATCAGTGATGGAAGAAGAAATGAATGAAATGAAGCGAGAAGAGAAGTTTAGAGAAAAAAGAATAAAAAGAAATGAACAAAGCCTCCAAGAAATATGGGACTATGCGAAAAGACCAAACCTATGTCTGATTGGTGTACCTGCAAGTGACGGGGAGAATGGAACCAAGTTGGAAAACATTCTGCAGGATATTATCCAGGAGAACTTCCCCAATCTAGCAAGGCAGGCCAACATTCAGATTCAGGAAATACAGAGAATGCCACAAAGATACTCCTCAAGAAGAGCAACTCCAAGACACATAATTGTCAGATTCACCAAAGTTGAAATGAAGGAAAAAATGTTAAGGGCAGCCAGAGAGAAAGGTCGGGTTACCCAGAAAGGGAAGCCCATCAGACTAACAGCGGATCTCTCGGCAGAAACTCTACAAGCCAGAAGACAGTGGGGGCCAACATTCCACGTTCTTAAAGAAAAGAATTTTCAACCCAGAATTTCATATCCAGCCAAACTAAGCTTCATAAGTGAAGGAGAAATAAAATCCTTTACAGACAAGCAAATGCTGAGAGATTTTGTCACCACCAGGCCTGCCCTAAAAGAGCTCCTGAAGGAAGCATTAAACATGGAAAGGAACAACCGGTACCAGCCACTGCAAAATCATGCCAAAATATAAAGACCATCAAGGCTAGGAAGAAACTGCATCAACTAACAAGCAAAATAACCAGCTAACATCATAATGACAGGATCAAATTCACACATAACAATATTAACTTTAAATGTAAATGGACTAAATGCTCCAATTAAAAGACACAGACAGGCAAATTGGATAAAGAGTCAAGACCCATCAGTGTGCTGTAGTCAGGAAACCCATCTCACATGCAGAGACACACATAGGCTCAAAATAAAGGGATGGAGGAAGATCTACCAAGAAAATGGAAAACGAAAAAAGGCAGGGGTTGCAATCCTAGTCTCTGATAAAACAGACTTTAAACCAACAAAGATCAAAAGAGACAAAGAAGGCCATTACATAATGGTAAAGGGATCAATTCAACAAGAAGAGCTAACTATCCTAAATATATATGCACCCAATACAGGAGCACCCAGATTCATAAAGCAAGTCCTTAGTGACCTACAAAGAGATTTAGACTCCCACACAATAATAATGGGAGACTTTAACACCCCACTGTCAACATTAGACAGATCAACAAGACAAAAAGTTAACAAGCATACCCAGGAATTGAACTCAGCTCTGCAGCAAGCAGACCTAACAGACATCTATGGAACTCTCCACCCCAAATCAACAGAATATACATTTTTTTCCGCACCACACCACACCTATTCCAAAATTGACCACATAGTTGGAAGTAAAGCTCTCCTTGGCAAATGTAAAAGAACAGAAATTATAACAAACTGTCTCTCAGACCACAGTGCAATCAAACTAGAACTCAGGATTAAGAAACTCACTCAAAACCACTCAACTACATGGAAACTGAACAACCTGCTCCTGAATGACTACTGGGTACATAACGAAATGAAGGCAGAAATAAAGATGTTCTTTGAAACCAATCAGAACAAAGACACAACATACCAGAATTTCTGGGACACATTCAAAGCAGTGTGTAGAGGGAAATTTATAGCACGAAATGCCCACAAGAGAAAGCAGGAAAGATCCAAAATTGACACCCTAACATCACAATTAAAAGAACTAGAAAAGCAAGAGCAAACACATTCAAAAGCTAGCAGAAGGCAAGAAATAACTAAAATCAGAGCAGAACTGAAGGAAATAGAGACACAAAAAACCCTTCAAAAAATTAATGAATCCAGAAGCTGGTTTTTTGAAAAGATCAACAAAATTGATAGACCACTAGCAAGACTAATAAAGAAGAAAAGAGAGAAAAATAGATGCAATAAAAAATGATAAAGGGGATATCACCACCAATCCCTCAGAAATACAAACTACCATCAGAGAATACTACAAACACCTCTACGCAAATAAACTA
Source organism: Nomascus leucogenys (assembly GCF_006542625.1). Lineage (NCBI taxonomy): Eukaryota > Metazoa > Chordata > Mammalia > Primates > Hylobatidae > Nomascus > Nomascus leucogenys. The sequence continues at coordinate 46,162,877 of NC_044396.1, read as the reverse complement.
GAAAATCTAGAAGAAATGGATAAATTCCTTGACACATACACCCTCCCAAGACTAAACCAGGAAGAAGTTGAATCTCTGAATAGACCAACAACAGGCTCTGAAATTGTGGCAATAATCAATAGCTTACCAACCAAAAAAAGTCCAGGACCAGATGGATTCACAGCCGAATTCTACCAGAGGTACAAGGAGGAGCTGGCACCATTCCTTCTGAAACTATTCCAATCAATAGAAAAAGAGGGAATCCTCCCTAACTCATTTTATGAGGCCACCATCATCCTGATACTGAAGCCTGGCAGAGACACAACCAAAAAAGAGAATTTTTGACCAATATCCTGATGAACATTGATGCAAAAATCCTCAATAAAATACTGGCAAACCGAATCCAGCAGCACATCAAAAAGCTTATCCACCATGATCAAGTGGGCTTCATCCCTGGGATGCAAGGCTGGTTCAACATACACAAATCAATAAATGTAATACAACATATAAACAGAACCAAAGACAAAAACCACATGATTATCTCAATAGATGCAGAAAAGGCCTTTGAAAAAATTCAACAACCCTTAATGCTAAAAACTCTCCATAAATTAGGTATTGATGGGACATATCTCAACGTAATAAGAGCTATCTATGACAAACCCACAGCCAATATCATACTGAATGGGCAAAAACTGGAAGCATTCCTTTTGAAAACTGGCACAAGACAGGGATGCCCTCTCTCACCACTCCTATTCAACATAGTGTTGGAAGTTCTGGCCAGGGCAATTAGGCAGGAGAAGGAAATAAAGGGTATTCAATTAGGAAAAGAGGAAGTCAAATTGTCCCTGTTTGCAGATGACATGATTGTATATCTAGAAAACCCCATTGTCTCAGCCTAAAATCTCCTTAAGCTGATAAGCAAATTCAGCAAAGTCTCAGGATACAAAATCAGTGTACAAAAATCACAAGCATTCTTATACACCAATAACAGACAAACAGAGAGCCAAATCATGAGTGAGCTCCCATTCACAATTGCTTCAAAGAGAATAAAATACCTAGGAATCCAACTTACCAGGGATGTGAGGGACCTCTTCAAGGAGAACTAAAAACCACTGCTCAGTGAAATAAAAGAAGATACAAACAAATGGAAGAACATTCCATGCTCATGGGTAGGAAGAATGAATATCATGAAAATGACATATTGCCCAAGGTAATTTATAGATTCAATGCCATCCCCATCAAGCTACCAATGACTTTCTTCACAGAATTGGAAAAAACTACTTTAATGTTCATATGGAACCAAAAAAGAGCCAGCATCACCAAGCGAATCCTAAGCCAAAAGAACAAAGCTGGAGGCATCATGCTACCTGACTTCAAACTATACTACAAGGCTACAGTAACCAAAATAGCATGGTACTTTTACCAAAACAGAGATATAGATCAATGGAATAGAACAGAGCCCTCAGAAATAATGCCGCATATCTACAACTATCTGATTTTTGACAAACCTGACAAAAACAAGCAATGGGGAAAGGATTCCCTATTTAATAAATGGTGCTGGGAAAACTGGCTAGCCATATGTAGAAAGCTGAAACTGGATCCCTTCCTTACACCTTATACAAAAATTAATTCAAGATGGATTAAAGACTTACATGTTAGACCTAATACCATAAAAACCCTAGAAGAAAGCCTAGGCATTACCATTCAAGACATAGACATGGGCAAGTACTTCATGTCTAAAACACCAAAAGCAATGACAACAAAAGCCAAAATTGACAAATGGGATCTAATTAAATTAAAGAGCTTCTGCACAACAAAAGAAACTACCATCAGAGTGAACAGGCAACCCACAAAATGGGAGAAAATTTTTGCAACCTACTCATCTGACAAAGGGCTAATATCCAGAATCTACAATGAACAACAAATTTACAAGAAAAAAACAAACAACCCCATCAAAAAGTGGGCAAAGGATATGAACAGACACTTCTCAAAAGAAGACATTTATGCAGCCAAAAAACACATGAAAAAATGCTCATCATCACTGGCCATCAGAGAAATGCAAATCAAAACCACAATGAGATACCATCTCACACCAGTTAGAATGGTGATCATTAAAAAGTCAGGAAACAACAGGTGCTGGAGAGGATGTGGAGAAATAGGAACACTTTTACACTGTTAGTGGGTCTGTAAACTAGTTCAACCACTGTGGAAGTCAGTGTGGCAATTCCTCAAGGATCTAGAACTAGAAATACCATTTGACCCAGCCATCCCATTACTGAATATATACCCAAAGGATTATAAATCATGCTGCTATAAAGACACATGCACACGTATGTTTATTGCAGCATTATTCACAAAAGCAAAGACTTGGAACCAACCCAAATGTCCAACAACGATAGACTGGATTAAGAAAATGTGGCACATATACACCATGGAATACTATGCAGCCATAAAAAATGATGAGTTCATGTCCTTTCTAGGGACATGGATGAAACTGGAAACCATCATTCTCAGCAAACTATTGCAAGGACAAAAAACCAAACACCACATGTTCTCACTCATAGGTGGGAATTGAACAATGAGAACACATGGACACAGGAAGGGGAACATCACACTGTGGGGACTGTTGTGGGGTGGGGAGATGGGGGAAGGATAGCATTAGGAGATATACCTAATGTTAAATGATGAGTTAATGGGTGCAGCACACCAACATGGCACATATATACATACGTAACAAACCTGCACACTGTACACACGTACCCTAAAACTTAAAGTATAATAATAATAAAATTAAAAAAAAAGAAGTGGGATTTTAGGATTGTGTGATTAGTGCATGATGCAATCTCACTGCCTTTCAAATAGATTAAACAAATTTATAAACAACACAAAAAATATAGTATGGTTTGTTTGATATCAAATGTGAAATTATGAAGGTAGAGGAGCTTCCAGCTGGAGTCAGGACCGAGCCCCAGCTCTGGTCTGGTGCTGGAGCTGCAGGTGCATGCAAGCAGTGACTGAAGGCAGGAGAGGCTGGGGCAAGACAGCACTGGCACATAAGAGATGTGCAGGCAGAAGGTACTGATAAAACCAGGAGTGTACCCTATGCATAAATGTTCAGTGGAAATGTGTAGTCGAACTGAGTTAACATTGATTGGGTGGTTCTACCACAGGGGTAAATGTCAAGAGCAGGGGTTTTTGAGTTGGACAGGGTTGCATGCATTCATTAGTTTTGTGGCCATTGGTCTGGTTACTTACCAAATTTATTCTTTTTAAAAATAATACCTTTGACACAAGGTTGTTGTGAGGACCAAATTAAATACTGCATGTAAGACAGTTTATTATGTAGCAAGTAGTTGAACACTTCCTAAATGATGATATTTGATACTACCAACCACCCTTGTTAGTATCACCATTATGATTATTTTCATCTGTGTGGCTTGGCATTTTTGAATTTTATTTGGCCTACTTGGTTTTAGCAATCCAACTATAATTACAATATATGTATAAATGTAATCCAACTCTAGCTTTCTCCTATCACTTAACTGAGATTTTCTTTCCTTAATGCATGCAAATTAATAGTGGTGTTAGAAGAAAGGATTAAAGGTGACCACTTTTATACTAAAACAGAGAAGCTTAGCTTTAGATGTCGTTTTCTCTCAGGTTTGACAAGCTCTGTGCCACAGGCTTTGGAAATTTAAGAATAAACCCGAAATACACTGACTTCAAAAAATATGCATTGTAATAAAAGAAATGATACATATACATAAATAGACATAAAATAAAATAGAAGTGAAAAATCTCATAAAAATTGTAGTGACACAATCAGTACTTTGGGAGAAGCCAGATTACCCCTGACTGGCAGGTTCCTGTGGAGGAAGTAGCATGTGAGATGGGCCTTAATCTTGAACAAGTGAAGATGAAAATGCCTTTGTAAAATTATGACAGTAACAGACTTCTGACATCGTTGACTCCATCTTGCTTATAACCACTAAGCTGTCCTTGGTCATTCCTGGGCATGGGCCAAACTTTGAGAGAAATTTAATTTACAGTTTAACTTTAAAGCAAGGATGATAATAGCCCTTCCCCAAATTAAATGGCCTTTGTAAAACTAATGAAAGGACACAAAGTTAGGATTATGAGAGGGGCTTGAACTCTGCTAAGATGTAGGTGTAGTTTCTATAATCCCTTACTGCTCGAGAGTCGTGTGGCCAGAGGTTACAAATGTTTGGCCTTCCCAATTGCCGCTATAAATAACATCACTATTGCAGAATCTGATTGGTTTTTTGAGATTTTTTTTGACTGACATCACCTGGACTCGTGACTCATGACTCAGCTGGTCCTGTGGCCCCAACCAGAGGCAAACTTAGTACACCAGGACTGTTTTCCACACCACTATGATTTCATTCTCAACCAATCAGCAGTACTAATTCCCTGGCCCCCTGCCCATCAAACTGTCTATAAAAACCCCAGCCTCTGAGACTTTGGAGAGACTGATTTGAGTGATTACTCCGGTTCAAGTTCAAGATCAAGATGTCAGCAGCTTTGGTTTTTCCTGAGGCCTCTCTCTTTGGCTTGCAAATGACCATCTTCTCCTTGTGCTTCACATGGGCTTTCTTCTGTGCTTGTCTGTGTCCTAATCTCCTTCTTATAAGGACACCAGTCATATTGGATTAGGACCCACCGTAATTATCTCATTTAACCTTGGTTACTTTTATAAAGGCCCTGTCTCCAAAACAGTCACATTCAGAGACACTGGGGGTTAGGACTTCAACACGTGAGTTTTGGGGAGATGTACTTTAGCCCTTTGGGAAAGAAAAAATATTACAGACTTTCACTGGGGAATCCTCATCAAGAGATGTACTTCAGAAAGATTAATCTAGAGGCCAGGGATAGCATGGATGGGCAGGAGAGAAGAGTAGAGGCCAGCTGGAAGGTCACTGCTCCAACCCTGGGAAGAAATAAAGAGATCTGAATCAGAATCATGCCATTGATGACAAAAAGACAGAGTAGAGGAAAGGTATTTCTCCAAGTAAGAATAGTTGGAACTTTCCAGTGGGTTGGATGTGGGGAGCATGGAAGTGACAGGAATTGATTATCAGCTCAGATAAATGTCTTCAACACAAACAGAAGCATAGCAGGAAGAACCTTTTGAAAGTTTTTTAAAAGGTGATTATTTGCAACACATCAAGATTGGACTACCAACATCTCCAGATAGAAGTGTCTGCTGTAAACCGGAAATGAGGGGCTTGAATACTGGAGAGGGGCCAGGCTTAGACATATGGTTGTGGGAGTCATTTACTGATCAGCAGAATCTTTAGAGTAAATGAGATTCCCAATGGAGACTGTCGAGAGAGGCATGTGTGTACAGGACTGGTTAGTTGGGAGTGTCTGAATTAAAGGGATGCACCAAGAAAGGCCATCAAAAGAAGGGACAGAAAGAGGTAAAGGAAGAACAAGAGAATGTTATTTAAGCCAATGGAGGGGTTTCCAGAATCAAACATGGCTGCTCCACAGATATTTGTTGGATAAATGACCAGTGAATAAATAACTAAATAAACAAATAAAAATATTTTTGGTCACATACCTTTTGCTTACCAAAGTCTAACATATCTGAGTTTATTTGCTCCATAAATTGGCTCACTGAGAACAAAGCAATAGAGTTTTCTTAGGTGTCAAGTTCTAAAAAACAGAATTCTTTATTATTATTGTTAATATACTTTAAGTTCTAGGGTACATGTGCACAACCTGCAGGTTTGTTACATATGTATACATGTGTCATGTTGGTGTGCTGCACCCATTAACTCATCATTTACATTAGGTATATCTCCTAATGCTTTCCCTCCCCCCTACCCCCACCCCATGACAGGCCCCAGTGTGTGATGTTCCCCATCCTGTGTCCATGTGTTCTCATTGTTCAATTCCCACCTATGAGTGAGAAGATGCGGTGTTTAGTTTTCTGTCCTTGCAATAGTTTGCTGAGAATGATGGTTTCTAGCTTCATCCTTGTCCCTACAAAGGACATGAACTCATCCTTTTTTATGGCTGCATAGTATTCCATGGTGTATATGTGCCACATTTTCTTAATCCAGTCTATCATTGATGGACATTTGTGTTGGTTCCAAGTCTTTGCTATTGTGAATAATGCTGCAATAAACATATGTGTGCATGTGTCTTTATAGCAGCGTGATTTATAATCCTTTGGGTATATACCCAGTAATGGGATGGCTGGGTCAAATGGTATTTCTAGTTCTAGATCCTTGAGGAATCACCACACTGTCTTCTACAATGGTTGAGCTAGTTTACAGTCCCACCAACAGTGTAAGTGTTCCTATTTCTCCACATCCTCTCCAGCACCTGTTGTTTCCTGACTTTTTAATGATCACCATTCTAACTGGTGTGAGATGGTATCTCATTGTGGTTTTGATTTGCATTTCTCTGATGGCCAGTGATGATAAGCATTTTTTCATGTGTCTGTTGGCTGCATAAATGTCTTCTTTTGAGAAGTGTCTGTTTATATCCTTTGCCCACTTTTTGATAGGGTTGTTTGATTTTTTTCTTGTAAATTTCTTTAAGTTCTTTGTAAATTCTGGATATTAGCCCTTTGTCAGATGAGTAGACTGTAAAATTTTTCTCCCATTTTGTAGGTTGCCTGTTCACTCTGATGGTAGTTTCTTTTGCTGTGCAGAAGCTCTTTAGTTTAATTAGATCCCATTTGTCAATTTTGGCTTTTGTTGCCATTGCTTTTGGTGTTTTAGTCGTGAAATCCTTGCCCATGCCTGTGTCCTGAATGGTATTGCCTAGGTTTTCTTCTAGGGTTTTTATGGTTTTAGGTCTAACATTTAAGTCTTTAATCCACCTTGAATTAATTTTTGTATAAAGTGTAAGGAAGGGATCCAGTTTCAGCTTTCTACATGTGGCTAGCCAGTTTTCCCAGCACCATTTATTGATGGGGAAAGGACTCCCTATTTAATAAAAACCGGAATTGTTTATTCATATCTCACCCATCTATCCTCTCAGGTAAATATGAAAATGGGAACTCTATCCAGCACTCCTTTGGAATTCACAAAATAGCAGGAAGTGTACTAGGAAATGGGTGTCTAAGGATTTTCCTGCCCCTGTCTTTCAGCCTGGGTGGTATTAAGGTGCCACCATGCTTTGGGGCTTCCTGGGGGCAGGGACCATGCTGACTTGTGGCCAAAGGATCTGGAATTCTTCCTGGCACACCCAAAAAAATGAATCTCTGTCCCTCTGAACCTTGCCATCTGTGGTGTGAGAGACATAGCTTCAGATACACGAGCTGCTCCAGAGCCCCAGCTAAATGCATTGGCCCCTAAAGTTTTGCGCATTTCTGTCTAGATGTGAAGTTTCAGAGAATGTATGAAATTTTATCATGTAAATAATTTATTTACAATTTTAAACAATTGGACAAAGAAGATTACTTAAGACTGCAACAGTCCGCTTGGCAGACTTACCAAAAAAGATAGCTGACTGTCTGCCTTGTTAGAATCCTGACTTGTTTCTCTTTTTGAACCTGGAATGCTAGAAAATATAGGAACTACTACCCTCAAAATATTTGCTGAATTAGTGAATTAACATAGATCCTGGAAATTCAGCCGGGAAGGCTAAGTTTGACTTTTTTCTTTCCTATCCCTCTCAAGAAATCAATATCCCTAATATGGTCTTTGTGAAGATATTGGAAAATCACCACAATAGCATACAAATTGATTAACCTCTTGATTTGATTCACTCTGCTACCTGCTAAGAGGTTGATTAGGAAGCTATTGTGAAAGATGAATCTCCACCTGTCTATTTTTAGATAAAATGTTAAGTATTCTGGAATATCTGAAGATAACAGAAAGTACGGTTTAATAAAGGATAATGACTTTAAGACAGTATCTTAACAAGTTAGCTCCATGAGAACAAAGCAGTGGAGCTTTCCTAGGTCTCAAAATCTGAAGAATGAAATTATCCTTTTTTTTTTGAGATGGAGTTTCACTCTTGTTGCCCAGGCTGGAGTGCAATGGCACCGTCTCAGCTCACTGCAACCTCTGCCTCCTGGGTACAAGCGATTTTCCTGCCTTAGCCTCCTGAGTAGCTGGGATTACAGGCACCTGCCACCATGCCCGGCTAATTTTTTTGTATTTTTAGTAGAGACGGGGTTTCACCATGTTGGCCAGGCTCGTCTCAAACTCCTGACCTCAGGTGATCCACCCACCTTGGCCTCCCAAAGTCCTGGGATTACAGGCATGAGCCATCGCACCCGGCTTTATTCATCTCTGACCCATCTACCCTTCTCAGGTAAACATTAAAATAGGAACTCTATCCAGCACTCTGTTGGAATTTGTAAAATAGCAGAGAAATTACTGGAAGCTGGAATGGTCTGCTTCAATATTCTGGGTGTGGGTGGTTGAGCGGGTGGGTTTGTACTGAAGGGTCTTTTTTTTTTTTTTTTTTGGTCATTCACGTAGAATAGGTCTCTACTGATCTTCTCAAGGGAAATTGACCCTCTTATTTTAAAGTAGATATTGAGAGAAACCTCTTGTTCTTTTACATTATCCAGCCAGTTTCTCTTAGAGTGCCGAGGAGCTACTGATCGAGCATCCCTAATTCAAAAATCCTTAACCCAAAATTGAAAGTTTTTGAGCTTCATTATGATGCCACAAGTAGACAAGGAAGATGATGTTGTTAACACTGCAGAAAAAGTGGCCTAGATGACACGGGAAAAAAGTGTGATGGGCTTATTGAAGAATTAGAGCAATGTCCATTCATAGCAGAGCAAGAAATCATGCTCATTTATAAAATCAGAGAGACTTCAAGAAAAATACATGTTGTTAATGAGGCAGATGACTCTGGAGGAAACGTTTTTAAAAGCCATTTAGCCATTTAGCCATCTAGCCTGGTGGTGTCTGTTGTTGCTGTTGCAGAACAGCTGACACGGGTATTCTGGTGACGCTACTGAGCTGCTTAGTTACCCTCAACGTGTTATTTTTTCACTGTATGAATGGCATATCTTTTTTTACTATTATGTACTTATGTGTGAATAAGTGTGAGAAAATAATTGCTTATTGGCAGTATTTAAATTCAGCCAGGAATGATGGTGATGCCAAACAACCACAGATTGTCCACATGGGTCACACAGATAGTGACACCTTTCCTTTCTGATGGTTCAATGCACACACACTTTACTTCAGTCACAGAATTATTGAAAACATTGTACAAAATTAGGGTATGAGTAAAAGGTATATATTAAACATAAATACGTTTTGTGTTTAGACTGGGTTCCATCCGCAAGATATCTCATTATGTTTATGCAAATATTCAAAAATCTTAAAAAATCTCAAATCCAAAACATCTCTGGTCTCAAGCATTTCAAATGAGGGATCTTCGACCTGTGTAAGTTGATGTTGCCACTGTTCCTTGCAGAGATTGCATGTGGCGGCATATGGCCTGATTGAACCTATAAACTGTTAGTGTAAAAAAGAGGAGAATCCACGTTAAAATCTCATTTAGCTTGTCTTTGAAAACAAGCTCTGCAAACTGGGCTGCATTGCTGTGTGGTCGTATCTCTTGAAGCTGAGTAAGTTGCATCTTTAGCTGAATAGACATTCGCAGGGCTGGTTGATGTTTCTCTCATTCCCACCTGTCAGTCGTCTGCACTACCTGTCCACCCCTGTAGGCTTCTGAGTTTTCCAACCTCTGCAGCATTTGGAATTCAGGAAGGAAGTGGTTGTAATCCATATGGCATTGTTCTGCTTTCTACATGTGACTCTGCTCTGGAATCTTATCTGTTGTAAGGTTGTGTATGTTACAGCACCAACATTTTATTAGAGAGTGGGTTTCTTAATAATAACTAATAGAGTTCTGTTTTTTCACTTTAAGGAAATTGACAGCCTTTCTCAACCATAGGACCTCCTTAGGTCTCTGTTCCAAAGAGATCATCCTAACAAAAGTCACAACACTGTTCATTTTGAGGCTGCATGAACCTCTGAGGTATAAAGCAGCATTAAATCAGAGAGAGAGCTGAAGTGTCAGTACAGAGCAAGAAAATGTGATTCTTTTATGCGTGACTGCCAAAATTATATTCCATACCACTATAAGTTTCCCAATCTGAAAAGAAATTCAAATTTAGGAACTTATTTTGGGAAACAATATTTCTATACTAGCTTCACAGTTTTACTTTCTGTTCTGGAACAGAAATTTGCTATTCTGAGGCCAAGGCAGGTCTATCATTTAGAGGAGGGTTGAGGATATGGACAATTTAGGTGAAATCAAATTTTTCTATTTTCATTGCATTGTTAATCCATCAAAGATGTACACATTTTATTCTACAGGGACAATTTCTACACTTACTTTCCTTTGCTCTCTTTTATTTTTCCTCTTTCACCCTTTCTGTACCTCCCCTCAATCCCCTGAGAAACATTATATCCTCAGGAAGACTCTTAACTAACCAAGACTAGAGGCAGTGCAGTCATGAAACTCTGGGACTGCTTCTAAAGTAGCATATTTCGCACTATTTATCAAGTGTTTGCTTTCTTATCTATCTTCATCAGACACTTGCAATTATCACAGGCAGGGACCTTGCCCTTCATGCCTGTGTCCAACTATTATATACAAGGAATCCTGCTTAATGACTAAGACTCAAATTATTCACTGGACACGAGATGCAGTAACCTTGACCAAACTTTTATACCCAAATACAGTTCTCTGAACTTATCATTTTAAAATGAAGTCCAATTTGTCCATTATTTATAAATCCACATTATATTATAAATTATATATTATTTATATATTATACAAATATAAATATATAATTCCACAATGTGGGAATAGATGAAACAATTTTCAACTTTGTTTTTACTTACAATATTAACTTTCACTCCCAATCTGTTCTTCCATTATTGCTCCTTAGGGAAACTACTGTAAAAATTTAGTATGTGATCTGTGTCACTGTGTATAATACTGTCCTAAGCAATGATAACATCTACAAAACTTTCAAAATTATACTAGCTTAAGTGAGACAGAAATATATTTCACTAGCACATAAAAGGAATCTGGAGATGGTCATAGAGGACTGAAGATAACTTCACAATTTTTAGGGACTCTGGACATGTTTATCCATGGCACCTTTAGTCTAGCTGGCTACTCTTCATTCCAGCCAATAGAAAGAGAAGAAGGAAGAGGAAGAGTCCGCCACTTCCTTTTTGGAAAGACTTCGTAACACTTCACCATGCTGCTACTCACAGCATTAGCCAGAACTTGGACAAGTGGCTGTACATGTCAAGCAGGGAGACAGAGAATATGCTTTTAGCACTGGTAGCAATGTGCCTTGGAAAACAAATATAGCATTTTTTCTTCTCGTTTCAGTTTTCTGTTTTTTTTTTCTTTCTGAAGAAGGAGAACAAAGAAGTAAATGGATGGTGCAGGGTGGCGCTCTGTTATAGTCCTCCAATTATTTTGTATTAACAGACATAATTTAATGTGGAAATATATTTATTTTAATAAAATCAGGTCATATAATATATGTTATTGTGATTATAATGTTATCACTCAAAATTTTGTGTGTGTGTGTGTAACTTTCTTTTATTTTTTTAAATTTACTTTAAGTTCAGGAATACATGTGCAGAATGTGCAGGTTTGTTACATAGGTATACATGTGCCGTGGTGGTTTGCTGCACACATCAACCTGACATCTAGTTTTAAGTCCCATGTAAACTAGGTATTTGTCCTAATGCTCTCCCTCCCCTTATTCCCTACCCCCTGAAAGGCCCTGGTGTGTGATGTTCCCCGCCATGTCCATGTGTTCTCACTGTTCAACTCCCACTTCTGAGTGAGAGCATGCAGTGTTTGGTTTTCTATTCCTGTGTTAGTTTGCTGAGAATGACGGCTTCCAGCTTCACCCATGACCCTACAAAGGACATGAACTCATTCTTTTTTTTTATGGGTGCATAGTATTACATGGTGTATATGTGCCCCATTTTCTTTACCCAGTCTATCATTCATGGCCATTTGGGTTGGTTCCAAATCTTTGTTATTGTAAAAAGTGTTGCAACAAACACACGTGTGCATGTGTCTTTATAGTAGAATGATTTATAGTCCTTTGAGTATATACCCAGTAATGGGATTGCTGGGTCAAATGGTATTTCTGATTCTAGGTCCTTGAAGAATCGCCACACTCTCTTCCACAATGGTTGAACTAATTTACACACCACCAACAGTGTAAAAGTGTTCCTATTTCTCTATAGCCTCACCAACATCTATTGTTTCCTGACTTTTTAATGATCACCATTCTAACTGGTGTGAGATGCTATCTCATTGTGGCTTTGATTTACATTTCTCTAATGACCAGTGATGATGAACTTTTTTTCATATGTTTGTTGGCCACATAAATGTCTTCTTTTGAGAAGTGTCTGTTCATATCCTTCACCCACTTTTTGATGGGGTTGTTTGTTTTCTTGTAAATTTCTTTAAGTTTCTTGTAGATTCTGGATATTAGACCTTTGTCAGATGGGTAGCTTGCAAAAATTTTCTCCCATTCTTTAGGTTGCCTGTTCACACTGATGATAGTTTCTTTTGCTGTGCAGAAGCTCTTTCGTTAGATTAGATCCCATGTGTCAATTTTGGCTTTTGTTGCCATTGCTTTTGGTATTTTAGTCATGAAGTATTTGCCCATGCCTGTGTCCCAAATGGTATTGCCTAGGTTTTCTTCTAGGGTTTTTATGGTTTTGGGTTTTACATTTAAGTCTTTAATCCATCTTGAGTTAATTTTTGTATAAGGTGTAAGGAAGGCATCCAGTTTCTGTTTTCTGCATATGGCTAGGCAGTTTTCTCAGCAACATTTATTAAAAAAGGAATTCTTTTCCCATTGCTTGTTTTTGTCAGGTTTGTCAAAGATCAGATGGTTGTAGATGTGTGTGTTATTTCTGAGGCCTCTGTTCTATTCCATTGATATATATATCTGTTTTGGTACCAGTACCTTGCTATTTTGGTTACTGTAGCCTTGTAGTGTAGTTTGAAGTCAGATAGCATGATACCTCCAGCTTTGTTCTTTTTGCTTAGGATTGTCTTGGCCATATGGGCTCTTTTTTGGTTCCATATGAAATTTAAAGTAGTTTTTTATATTTCTGCGAAGAAAGTCACTGGTAGCTTGATGTAAATAGCATTGCATCTATAAATTACTTTGGGCAGCATGGCCATTTTCATGATATTGATTCTTCCTATCCATGAGCATGGAATGTTTTTCTATTTGTTTGTGTCCTCTTATTTCCTTGAGTAGTGGTTTGTAGTTCTCCTTGAAGAAGCCCTTCATGTCCCTTGTAAGTTGGATTCCTAGGTATTTTATTCTCTTTGTAGCAACTGTGAATAGGAGTTCACTCATGATTTGGCTCTCTGCATGTCTATTGTTGGTGTATAGGAACGCTTGTGATTTTTGTGCATTGATTTTGTATCCTGAGACTGATTTTGTATCCTGAAATTACTTATCAGCTTAAGGAGATTTTGGCCTGAAATGATGGGGTTTTCTAAACACACAATCATGTTGTCTGCAAATAGAGACAATTTGACTTCCTCTCTTCTTATTTGAATATGCTTTATTTCTTTCTCTTGCCTGATTGCCCTTGCTAGAACTTCCAATACTATGTTGAATAGGTGTGGTGAGAGAGGGCAGCCTTTTTTTGTGCCGGTTTTCAAAGGGAATGCTTCCAGCTTTTGCCCATTTAGTATGATATTGGCTATGGGTTTGTCATAAATTGCTCTTATCATTTTGAGATACTTTCCATCAATAACTAGTTTATTGAGAGTTTTTAGCATAAAGGGATGTTGAATTTTTTCAAAGGCCTTTTCTGCATCTATTGAGATAATCATATGGTTTTCGTCATTGGTTCTGTTTATGTGATGGATTACATTTATTGATTTGCATATGTTGGACCAGCCTTGCATCCCAGGAATAAAGCCAACTTGATCGTGGTGGATAAGCTTTTTGATGTGCTGCTGAATTCTGTTTGCTAGTATTTTATTGAGGATTTTCACATTGATGTTCATCAGGGATATTGGCCTGAAATTTTCTTTTTTTGTTGTGTCTCTGCCAGGTTTTGGTATCAGGATGATGCTGACCTCATCAAATGAGTTAGGGAGGAGTCCCTCTTCTTCTATTGTTTGGAATAGTTTCCGAAGGAATGGTACCAGCTCCTCTTTGTACCTTTGGTAAAATTTGGCTGTGACTCAATGGCTGAATAAGTTTCCACAGGATGCAGGTACCTCCAGTCAGTTAACTATCTGTTCACTATCTGCCCTTCTTGAGTTAATAGCTCCACGTTTTCTTCTGGGGATCCACTTGTGGTTCCAGTAGAGTGGACTCATCTCTCTGGTTCCATACCCTAGGTCCAAAAGGTCCAAAAGTTGTAAGGGCCTCATCAATTAGATTCTTGGTTTCCTCTGGCCTAAATGGAGGGTTGGAGAATGGGCCTGTGTCACCATCAAAGTCAGTGAGCAAGAAAGAAATATTTGCTGCAGCTTCTGGAAGTGAAAGGGGTAATCCTTTCTCCCTGTAGTGTAGCTGGAAACACATCTCTGAAGCCCCTACCTCCATCTCACCGTGGTATGAGACCCATGAGAATGAAATCCCATACAGAGGCCAGCAGGAGTGAAAGGCAGAAGAAACCATGTAAATTCTGATCAAGACTTTTCTGAATTCCATCCTAACTCTGGAGTTTTCAGATACATAGAATTTCATTATGATTAAGCCAATTTGGATGGGAAATTTTGTCACTTATGAAATTTAGTGGCAGGGAACTGATTTGAAATTGTCATTAGAAGAAGATGGTGAAGAGTAACTAATGATGTCTTTCCCACAGTTTCTGAGTTGGTAGGAGAATGGTATCTCTTTCATTAGAAAACTTGTCTATGTCTATGAATTTGTTCTCTGAATTAGAGAAGAAAAATTTTTTGCCTAGGTGAAAAAATGAGAAGTTCTACAAATAACATGAAAAGCAGTAATAGTGTTGGAAATGTTTGCAGGACTGGAATGGCTGCATCTTATACTCCTAAATAACCCAACGGGTACTTTAAAATCAGACATGATTAGGAGGACTCCATAATTAGTAATGTACAGTGACCTTCTGCTTTTCAAGCATAAGAAGTGTGTAGTCTTCCCTCCACTCTCACCTCCTTTGTCCTTCTGACAAATAATACCCTTGTTCTCAGCACAGGCAGATTTGGAGGCTTGGCTTTCTTCACACACTGACAGGATTTTGTTTATCTTAAGTGAGATATAGACAAAAGGAAACACAAAACAGATGAATGGGCAAAAGTATGAATAAACAACTCCTGCAGCTGAGTAACAGATGGCTGCTGAGCCCTCATGACTAAACAAATTGATCTGCAAGATTTCTGGAAGGAGATACTCGTTAATGTTTTTCTTAAGCAAAAGCTATGGTGATAGAATAAAAATGATCTCATCGCCTTCTGTGAAAACAAAGAAAAGGTTGTTTTGAGAAGCAAATAAAGGCTTTATTATAAAGTTATCCTTTATTCTCTCATTTGTCACATATTCAACAAACCATTCCTGGGTGCCTTGTATTTGTCAGAAACAGCGGGATGCTGGGGTTGCCCAGAAAGACAAATTGACCCTCACCTCCCACCCTCTACCCCCATCCTGAAGAATGCTCCCAGGTGAATTGAAGAGAATGCCTTGCAAACACGTCAATAATAATATATGCTACGACAATTCTATAGCAAAGGTACGAGCACATGTTGCAGAAAGGAGTATTTGTCGTGAGGCAGATTAAAAATCACAGATGTTAGAAGTACAGTGGCCCGAGATTGAATCTTGAGTGGTTCTGCCCTGACTGACCTAGCTTTTCAGAGCTAATTTTTCTTGCAAAATTAGAATAATTATACCTACCCACACCTTCATTGACTCAGGCAACTTTTATGAAATGCAGTCTCTGGTTTTCAGGCACGTGGCACAGAATGAGAGGGCAAAGGAAGAAGTGAGTCCCTCTGTGGGAAGTCCTGAAGGCCCCTACCTTTGCCAGAGGCTGTGCTGGGAACTTCTTAGTGGAGGCAGCTGCAGTTGGAGCTTATACCTGTGTGAAAATCCCAGCTCTGAGTCGACTATGTGACCTTGGGCAAGTTACTGAACTTCTCTGTGCCTAAAGTTCCTCATTTGACAAATGAGGATAATAATACAGATTGAGTATTCCTTATCCAAAATGCCTGGGACCATCAGTGTTTCAGGTTTCAGAATTTTTTAAATTTTGGAATATTTGAATAAACATAACAAGATCTCTTGGGGAAGAGACCCAAGTTTAAACACAAAATTGATTTATGTTTCGTATACATCTTATAAACATAGCCTGAATGTAAATTTATATAACATTTTAAATAATTTTGTTCATGAAACAAAGTTTGTGTATGTTGACCCATCACATGAGATTAGGTGTGGAATTTTACGCATGTCATGTCAGTGCTCAGAAAGTTTCAAATTTTGGATTTTGAGATTAGGGATGCTCATTCTGTAGTAACAGTTTTACTGCGTTATGACAATAAAATGAACTAATAATACATGTAGAGACGTCAGTACAGGGCCTGGCCCATAGTATTGTCTAAAGAACAGTATTTGTGATGTAATGATTTATTTGTGATGATAAAATGAAATAACATGTAAAGTACGGAATAAGGCTCCTGACACATTAAACAAATGGTTAGTAAATATTTGTTTTATTTGTTTTGGTGGAATAAAGCAGCACAGCATATCATCTTAAACAGCTTTTAATTAAGATGCATTTCTCTAATGAGAAGATAAGCTAAGTATCACATGTGAAAATTAATAAAATTGTCTCACTTTTTATTTGATACTTGTAATATGGAATGAAACAACTGGACTGAATTTTGTCAACCCTAGTCTCTAGTATCTTCTTCCTGGACTTTGCAATAGGATTCATTTTGCAATAGGACAACCCAAGTCTCTCTGCTGCAGATTTACAAAACTAAGTAGCTGACTACACGACTGCATGGGAGACCGTGCTGTGATTTGCAGAACATAAGGTCAATACCCTGCGCTTCTAAGAAATACTCTGCGTGGCTTTGTAGATAGGGGATGGAGCACATGGCATCTTTAGGACACCCATTTTGCTGGAGCCACAGAGAGGGATGGGCCTTGCTGTGTTCTTGTTTTCAGGTTGGCTTTGGAGGGCTGCCCACCATGATACTGGTACATACTTTTCTTTTTTTTTTTTTTTTTTTTTGAGACAGAGTCTCGTTCTGTCACCCAGGCTGGGGTCTCCTGCCTCAGCCTCCCAAGTAGCTGGGACTACAGGCGCCCGCCACCACGCCCGGCTAAGTTTTTGTATTATTTAGTAGAGACGGGGTTTCACCGTGTTAGCCAGGATGGTCTCGATCTCCTGACCTCGTGATCCGCCCACCTCGGCCTCCCAAAGTGCTAGGATTACAGGCGTGAGCCACTGCGCCCAGCCTACTGGTACATACTTTTCAAAAGATCCCTGTCACTTGAGTTTAGACAATGTTCAAGCAGTTGCTCTGCTGTGGTCAGCAAGACTATGTGATAGATTCAACTCCAGAATTGAAGGAGTCACCAATTTGCAGGAGTCTCGGGTTGAGAGACTTCATAAAGGGAAGGTCTGTGTCATTTAGGGAGCACCACAAGCAGGTCCTCTCGCACTGGGAGCACAGCAGGGCTGACATGCTCACGCCCAGCTTTTGAGGCAACTAAGCACTTAATTGTTCCTTTAGATTTTATAGCACGAGAAAGACCAGTGCACAGGGAGCAACTTGGACTCTCGTGAGGTGTTTAGGACCCCTCCTTTGGATATTGCCATTTTTTAAGTTCTTTTAAGAAGAGGAGGAAGCACTATGGTCCCTTGCTGCCTCTGTGCCCTTGGCCAAGGACTTGGCACAGTGGGACTATGGTAGAGATAGACTGGATGTACAGGTGCTACTGAGGACAGTGGAGTAATACTTTTATGGGGTGCCGTTCACTTAGGGCTGGGAAAGAAATGTGTCACCCAAAGGAATAAACATACAGATGGTTTGGGCAGTGGGGATCCTTAAGACAGCATAGAAATGGCACTGGACTATGAGGCAGGAATTGCTCCAGCTGTGGCTTCACTGGCTAACAGACTCAGGTCCTGAGTGACCCTGGGTGAGCTGTCTTGGCTCCTTTCCTCCTGGCAGGAAATGAAATCCGACTGCCTGTTCTCCCTCGTGTCTCACCAATACACATGGCTCTCAGTGTGATAACAGGTATTGTCTCTCTGCCAAGCTTTTTCTCATATTCCCCTTCCAACACAATCCTAATGCTTTGTTTACTGTTCTCATTTTTTTTTTTTGATAAGAAAAATGAGACTCAGAAAGGATAAGTTCTGCGTCATGAATCTAGTGAAGGGGAAAGCTGAGGTTCTCAAGGCAGCCCTGAGACTGTCCATGTACTCCTCATGTCTCCCCAGACTGAGCACAGTAAAATGAGCTGAACGAGGCTAACTCAAAGGTAATTCATGGTAGATAATGTTTTCCAAAGTCAATTTGATTTTTTCATTTATTTATTTTTGGTGGTGGTGTTTAACAGCTGGCTTAACAAAAGATCTGAGGAAAGGGTCCAGAGAAATCCCCACGATGAGAAACAGTGAGAGTTACTCTCTGTGACCTGGCGGCTGGTGTCCTTGCCCAGCGACAGGGAGGATGGCCCAGCTGTACCTCATGGCACTGCACTCCCTGCCAGGCAGTGCTTGGCTTCCTTCTGGCCTGCAAGAACAAGCCCACAGGAACTGAAATTGGAGAGGCCCCCAGTGCTTTGCTTGGGAGGTCACAGCGAAGACCCACTGACAGGGCACAGGAATGCAGGCTCCCTCAGGTTTGGCAGCTTCCAGCCTCTGGAAGTGACATTGACAGTGAAGCAGAGGTGATGAGAGCGGTCCCTTGACATGATCCCTGATGGCAGATGAAGAACATTGTTTATTTGTGTACAAAGAAATTCTGCACAGAAGACAAATGTTTCCTTCCCTCATGGTTACAATTAGAGAGGAGGAAGGTGATTTTGGAAAACAAAGTTATAAATTTTTGCTTATTTCAAAACACTATGTTGATACCATAAATATATGCAATTTTTATTAATTTTTTAAAAAGCCAAAAACTATTCAATGTTATTACCAACAACCCCCTTTAACTGTGGACACAAACCATGTGGTAAAGATTTGCGTTTTAAAGATACCAGATGTTGCATACCATAAATACATGCAATTTTTATTAATTTTTTAAAAAGCTAAAAACGATACAGTGTTATCAACAACCCCGTTTAAATGTGGACACAAAACATGCAGTAAAGATTTGTGTTTTAAAGATACCAGATGGAAAAGCACATTTCATTGTATTTGGAAGTTTTTCTTTTCTCTCTCCATGTTCACTCATTCATTCATTTATAAACATGTAATGAGAATCTACTCTGTACCAAGCTCTGTGCTATATGCTATGGATGTAAGAATGGAATGGCTCTTCCTACCACTGCTGGGCAAGTAGAAGACATTTGCTAAAATGGAGTATATTCTTTGGAACAGCCTAATGGGTGTGAACGACCTCAGAATTTCAATGCCTTGTCGTGTCCCTGGCCCATCAGCCTGATGTAGCTAATACCAGGGTCCGGGGCTTTGCAGGGCACTACCATTCTGGGCCTAAGCTCCTTCCACCTCCAGGTTTCCCCTTTCTCTGTGTCCTCAGAACCCTTTCCTCCCTGTTAGTGGATGGACAGAGAGAGGGAGAATTGCTTTTAGGAGATTTTTAAGGGCCTTCCTAGAAATGGTGCAGATGACATCTACTCCCTTTCCTTTAGCCAGATTTCAGTTATGTGGCCACACCAAAATGCCAGGAAGAGTAGAAAATATAAATGGGATGTATACTCAGGAGAACTTGGATATTGGTGTGCACTAGGGACACGGACATAGAATTATGTTCAAGGACAGAAGTCTTAACAATTCCCCTGTTTTAAAAAGATGAATGGTTGCACTGACTGATGCCTACACAGTGAGATATGGAACTGATAACCATGGCTGATATGATGATTTTATGAATATTATATATATATATTTAATTTAATTTATTTTTTTATTATACTTTAAGTTCTGGGGTACATGTGCAGAACATGCAGATGTTACATAGGTATACACGTGCCATGGTGGTTTGCTGCACCCATCAACTCGTCATCTACATTAGGTATTTCAACGAATGCTATCGTTCCCCCAGCCCCACACCCCCAGACAGACCCCAGTGTGTGGTGCTCCCTCTTCGTGTCCATGTGTTCTCATTGTTCACCTCTCACTTATGAGTGAGAACATGTGGTGTTTGGTTTTCTGTTCTTGTATTAGTTTGCTGAGAATGATGGTTTCCAGCTTCATCCATGTCCCTGCAAAGGACAGGAACTCATCCTTTTTTATTGCTGTATAGTATTCCACATGTATATGTGCCACATTTTCTTTACCCAGTCTATCATTGATGGGCATTTGGGTTGGATCCAAGTCTTTGCTATTATAAATAGTGTTACAGTAAACACACATGTGCATATGTCTTTATAGTAAAATGATCTATAATCCTTTGGGTATATACCCAGTAATGGGATTGCTGGGTCAAATGGCATTTCTAATTCTAGATCCTTGAGGAATTGCTGCACTGTCTTCCACAATGATTGAACTAATTTACACTCCCACCAACAGTGTAAAAGCATTCCTATTTCTCCACATCCTCTCTAGCACCTGTTGTTTCATGACTTTTTATTGATTGCCAAACTAACTGGCATGAGATGGTATCTCATTGTGGTTTTGATTTGCATTTCTCTAATGACCAGTGATGATGAGCTTTTTTTCATATGTTTGATGGCTGCATAAATATCTTCTTTTGAGAAGTGTCTGTTCATATTCTTTGCCCACTTTTTGATAGCGTTGTTTGTTTTTTTTTTCTTGTAAATTTGTTTAAGTTCCTTGTAGATTCTGGATATTAACCTTTTGTCAGATGGATAGATTACAAAAATTTTCTCCCATTCTGTAGGTTGCCTGTTCACTCTGATGATCATTTCTTTTGCCGTGCAGAAGCTCCTTAGTTTGATTAGATCCTATTTGTAAATTTTGGCTTTTGTTGTAACTGCTTTTGGTGTTTTAGTCATGAAATATTTGCCCATGCCTATGTCCTGAATGGTATTGCCTAGGTTTTCTTTTAGGGTTTTTATGGTTTTAGGCCTTACATTTAAGTCTTTAATCCATCAGGAGTTAAGTTTTGTACAAGGTATAAGGAAGGCATCCAGTTTCTGTTTTCTGCATATGGCTAGCCAGTTTTCCCAACACCATTTATTAAATAGGGAATCCTTTCCCCATTGCTTGTTTTTGTCAGGTTCGTCAAAGATCAGATGGCTGTAGATGTGTGGGGTTATTTCTGAGGCCTCTGTTCTATTCCGTCAGTCTCCATATCTGTTTTGATACCAGTATCATGCTGTTTTTGTTACTGTAGCCTTGTAGTATAGTTTGAAGTCAGGTAGCGTGATGCCTCCAGCTTTGTTCTTTTTGCTTAGGATTGTTTTGGTTATATGGGCTGTTTTTTGTTTCTGTATGAAATTTAAAGTAGTTTTTTCCAGTTCTGTGAAGCAAGTCACTGGTAGCTTGGTGGGAATACCATTGAATCTATAAATTACTTTGGGCAGTATGACAATATTCATGATATTGATTCTTCATATCCATGAGCAAGGAATGATTTTCCATTTGTTTGTGTCATCTCTTATTTCCTTGAACAGTGATTTGTAGTTCTCCTAGAAGAGGTCCTTCACATCACTTGTAAGTTGTATTCCTAGGTATTTTATTCTCTTTGTAGCAATTGTGAATGGGAGTTCACTCATGATTTGGCTCTCTGTTTGTCTATTATTGGTGTATAGGAATGCTTGTGATTTTTGCACATTGATTTTGCATCCTGAGACTTTGCTGAAGTTGCTTATCAGCTTAAGGAGATTTTGGGCTGAGACGATGGTGTTTTCTAAATATACAATCATGTCATCTGCAAACAGAGACAATTTCACTTCCTCTGTTCCTAACTGAATATGCTTTATTTCTTTCTCTTGCCTGATCGTCCTTGCCAGAACTTCCAATACTATGTTAAATGGGAGTGGGGAGAGAGGGCTTGTGCTGGTTTTCAAAAGGAATGCTTTAAGTTTTGGCCCATTCAGTATGATATTGGCTGTGGGTTTGTCATAAATAGCTCTTATTACTTTGAGATACATTCCATCGATACCTAGTTTATTGAGAGTTTTTAGCATGAAGGGATGTTAAATTTTGTTGAAGGTCTATTCTGCATCTATTGAGATAATCATGTGTTTTTTATCATTGGTTCTGTTTATGTGATGGATTATGTTTATTGATTTGTGTATGTTGAACCAGCCTTGCATCCCAGGGATGAAGCCAACTTGATCATGATGGATAAGCTTTTCAATGTGCTGCTGGATTCGGTTTGACAGTATTTTATTGAGGATTTTTGCATCAAAGTTCATCATGGATGTTGGCCTGAAATTTTCTTTTTTTGTTGTGTCTCTGCCAGGTTTTGGTATCAGGATGATGCTGGCCTCATAAAATGAGTTAGGGAGGATTCCCTCTTTTTCTATTGCTGAAAGAGTTTTAGAAGGAATGGTACCATCTCCTCTTTGTACCTATGGTAGAATTCGGCCATGAATCTGTCTAGTCCTGAGCTTTTTTGGTTGGTAGGCTATTAATTACTGCCTCAATTTCAGAACTTGTTATTGGTCTATTCAGGGATTCGACTTCTTCCTGGTTTAGTCTTGGGAAGGTGTATGTGTCCAGGAATTTATCCATTTCTTCTAGATTTTCTAGTTTATTTGTGTAGAGGTACTTATAGTATTTTCTGATGGTTGTTTGTATTTCTGTGGGATCTGTGGTGATATCCCCTTCATTATTTTTTATTGCATCTATTTGATTCTTCTCTCTTTTCTTTTTTATTAGTCTGGTGAGCAGTCTATTTTGTTGATCTTTTAAAAAAACCAGCTCCTGGATTGATTGATGTTTTTGAAGAGTTTTCTGTGTCTCTATCTCCTTCAGTTCTTCTCTGGTCTTAGTTATTTCTTGTCTTCTGCTAGCTTTTGAATTCGTTTCTCCTTGCTTCTCTAGTTTTTCTAATTGTGATGTTAGGATGTCAATTTTCAATCTTTCCTGCTTTCTTGTGGGCATTTAGTACTATAAATTTCCCTCTACACACTGCTTTAAATGTGTCCCAGAAATTCTGATACATTGTGTCTTTGTTCTTTGTTCTTTGGTTTCAAAGAACGTCTTTATTTCTGCCTTCATTTCTTAAATTACCCAGTAGTCATTCAGGAGCAGGTTGTTCAGTTTCCATGTAGTTGTGTGGTTTTGAGTGAGTTTCTTAATCCTGAGTTCTAATTTGATTGCACTGTGGTCTGAGAGACTGTTTGTTATGATTTCTGTTCTGTTGCATTTGTGGTCAATTTTAGAATAAGCGAGATGTGGAGCAGAGAAGAATGTATATTCTATTGATTTGGGGTGGAGAGTTCTGTAGATGTCTATTAGGTCTGCTTGATCCAGAGCTGAGTTCAAGTTCTGGATTATCCTTGTTAATTTTCTGCCTCATCGATATGTCTAACATTGACAGTGGGGTGTTAAAGTCTCCGATTTTTATTGTGTTGGAGTCTAAGTTTCTTTGTAGGTCTCTAAGAATTTGCTTTATGAATCTGGGTGCTCCTGTATTAGGTGCATATATATTTAGGATAGTTAGCTCTTCTTGTTGCATTGATCTCTTTACCATTATGTAATGGTCTTCTTTTTCTCTTTTGATCTTTGTTGACTTAAAATCAGTTTTATCAAAGACTAGGATTGCAACCTCTGCTTTTTTCTGCTTTCCATTTGCTGGGTAAATCTTCCTCCATCCCTTTATTTTGAGCCTATGTGTGTCTTTGCACATGACATGGGTCTCCTGAATACAGCACACTGATGGATCTTGACTCTTTATCCAATTTGCCAGTCTGTGTCTGTTAATTGGGGCATTTAGCCCATTTATGTTTAAGGTTAATATTGTTATTTGTGAATTTGATCCTGTAATTATGATGCTAGTTGTTTATTTTGTCCATTAGTTTATACAGTTTCTTCATCATGTTGATGGTCTTTACAATTTGGTGTGTTTTTGCAGTGGCTGGTACCAGTTGTTCCTTTCCATGTTTAGTGCTTCCTTCAGGAGCTCTTGTAAGGCAGGCCTGATGGTGACAAAATCTCTCAGCATTTGCTTTTTTGTAAAGAATTTTATTTCTCCTTTGCTTATGAATCTTAGTATGGCTGGATATGAAATTCTGGGTTGAAAATTCTTTCTTTAAGAATGTTGAATACTGGCCCCCACTCTCTTCTGGTTTGTATGGTTTTTGCAGAGAGATCTGCTGTTAGTCTGATGGGCTTCCCTCTGTGGGTAACCCATCCTTTCTCTGTGGCTGCCCTTAGCATTTTTTCCTTCATTTCAACCTTGGTGAATCTGACAATTATGTGTCCTGGTTGCTCTTCTGGAGGAGTATCTTTGTGGAGTTCTCTGTATTTCCTGAACTTGAATGTTGGCCTGCCTTGCTAGGTTGGGGAAGTTCTCCTTGATAATATCCTGAAGTGTGTTTTCCAACTTGGTTCCATTCCCCCCGTCACTTTCAGTTACACCAATCAAATATAGATTTGGTCTTTTCACATAGTCCCATATTTCTTGGAGGCTTTGTTCATTTCTTTTCACTCTATTTTCTCTAGTTTTCTCTTCTAGCCTTATTTCATTGAATTGATCTTCAATCTCTGATGTCCTTTCTTCCGCTTTTTCACTTTGCCTATTGATACTTGTGTATGCTTCACGAAGTTCTTGTGCATGCTTCATGAAGTTCTTGTGCTGTGTTTTTTGGCTCGATCAGGTTATTTATGTTCTTCTCTGAACTGGTTATTCTAGTTAGCAATTTGTCTAACCATTTTTCAAGGTTCTTAGCTTCCTTGCATTGGGTTAGATCATGCTCCTGTAGCTCGGAGGATCTTGTTATTACCCACTTTCTGAAGCCTACTTCTGTCAATTCATCAAACTCATTGTCTGTCCGGTTTTTTTCCCCTTGATGGCACGGAATTGTGATCCTTTGGATGAGAAAAGGTGTTCTGGTTCTTGGAATTTTCAGCCTTTTTGCAATGGTTTCTCATAGTGGATTTATCTACCTTTGTTCTTTGGTGTTGGTGACCTTCTAATGGGGCCTCTGAGTGGACATCTTTTTTGTTGATGTTGATACTCTTCCTTTCTGTTTCTTAGTTTTCCTTTAAAAGTCAGGACCCCCTGCTGCAGGTCTCCTGGAGTTTGCTGGAGGTCCACTCCAGACCCTGTTTGCCTGGGTATCACCAGTGGAGGTTGCAGAACAGCCAAGATTGCTGCCTGTTCCTTCCTCTGGAAGCTTTGTCTTAGAGGGGCATCTACCAGATGCCAGACAGAGCTCTACTGTATGAGGTGTCTGTTGGCCCCTACTGGGAGGTGTCTCTCAGTCAGGATACATGGGGGTCAGGGACCCACTTGAGGAGGCAGTCTGTCCCTTATCAGAGCTTGAGCACTGTGCTGGGAGGTCTGCTGCTCTCTTCAGAGCTTTCAGGCAGGGATGTTTAAGTCTGCTGAAGCTGTGCTCACAGCACTCCTTCCACCGGGTGCTCTGTCTCAGGGAGATGGGGTTTTTTTCTATAAGTCCCTGACTGGGATTGCTGTCTTTCTTTCGGAGATGCCTTGCCCAGAAAGGAGGAATCTAAAGAGGCAGTCTGGCTGCAGCGGCCTTGCTGAGCTGCAGTGGGCTCCACCCAGTTCAAACTTCCCAGCAGCTTTGTTTATACTGTGAGAGTAAAACTGCCTACTCAAGCATCATCAATGATGGACGCCCCTCCCCCCACCAAGCTCGATCATCCCAGATTGACCTCAGACTGTTGTGCTAGCAGCAAGAATTTCAAGCCGGTGAATCTTAGCTTGCTTGGCTCCGTGGGGGTAGAGGCTCCCTGGCTTCAGCTCCCTTTCCATGGGAGTGAACGGTTCTGTCTCACTGGCATTCCAGGTGCCACTGGGGTGTGTGTGTGTGTGTGTGTGTGTGTATATGTATGTATATATATATATATATACATATATATACACACATATATAGAACTCCTGCAGCTAGCTCAGTGTCTGCCCAAATGGCTGCCCAGTTTTGTGCTTGAAACCCAGGGCCCTGGTGGCATAGGCACCAGAGGAAATCTCCTGGTCTATCAGTTGCGAAGACCATGGGAAAACCACAGTATCTGGGCCAGAGTGCACTGTTCCTCCCAGTACAGTCCCTCACAGCTTCCCTTGGCTAGGGGAGGGAGATCCCCCGACCCTTATGCTTCCCGGGTGTGGTGACACCCTACCCTGCTTTGGCTCACCCTCCATGGGCTGCACCCACTGTCCAACCTGTCCCCATAAGATGAACCTGATACCTCAGTTGAAAATGCGGAAATCCCCTGCCTTCTGTGTTGATCTCACTGAAAGCTGTGGACTGGAGCTATTCCTATTTAGTCATCTTGCCAGCACCCTCTGGGCTATTATATATTTTATGGTTATTATAATCCATAACCACCTGATCACGACAATTCTGCTTCTAGTGGGCACACTCACACTCTCAGCTTTTCTTGCAGCTACAGCAATGAGATGTAAATGGCTATCTAATGAGGTTGCCTGAGAAAAGAATTTCTTTCTAATAAAGAGGCAGGTCTGGGAAGCAAGCTTGCTGGTGTGTCCTCTTCCCTTGCTTCTTGCGTTTGAATATGGTATGAGGATCAGCAGTTGGGACCATGGCAGCCATTTTGAGATAACAGAGCAACAGCATGAGAAAAAAATTAGATAACCACATGAACTGGTTTGTCCAGCACAGTCCCAGTGACCCCTGCTGCCCCAGTATAATTATTAACAGTGGTCTCTCTCTAAACTCAAAATTGTCCTGGATTACACAATAAACTGTATGGTCAGTCTAGGAAAAAGACTCAGATTCTGAAGCTGATAGAGAAGGAAGAGTGATAGTATCAACCTGTAGAGTGACTGACCCAGCCCCAGAGGCCAAACTTCCAGTTTCTATTTTAAGTAACACCAAATACCTCATGTTTAAGCTCATGTTAGCCCAATTTTGTGTACTTTCATCTAAAATCTTTCCTTACCAATATCCTTATCTTCAACTTAGGGATTTTGGAGTAGGTTTAGAGCTTGACCATTACTTTCAAATGAAAGCTTTTTAAAGTTCTGAAAATTTTGGGTAAGTTTTCTCTTACTCTCTCTCTCTCTTTTTTTTTTTTTTTTGTAATTCATAAATTGGCACAGTACTTACTAAAATGCTGCACAGAAGGCTTGTTTTGTGATATTTCCAATAGGGACCAGAAGTGGGAGTGTCAAAACTCTCACCAGAAAGCCTGCTATGAATGTGCTCCCCAAGCTGCCAGCCCCAGGGGGTTTGGAAAGTGTTAAGAGGTATAAAAACACTTCCCTCCATTTATCTGATTCACTCAACTTACAACCCAACTTTTAGGGTTTCACCTTTTCTCAGCAACAGTATGCTTTTTATAAATCTCTAATGGCTTAAATTGTAACTTTCCCTTTCATTTTGTTGTAAATACACACTAAATTGTCAGACAAATTAGGACCAGAATCCTGGAGGAAAATGTAACACTCCTGCCTGTCAAATATGAAAAGACTTGTTGGTCAGGACCGTATATGATGATAAAGGAGCGCCAAATATCACAGTAAGGCTTTTGGGAGAAATGAAATTTCAGGAGCGCTAAAGTATGCTATTAAAAGCATTTAAAGTTAAGGGAACAATTTGTAGAATTAATTGCATTATAAATTTTATCTATGCACTCTGGCAGGGTGTCATATTACAAAGGGCCTGCTCACACTCCACCTCCCTCCACAGGACAGCTGGGCTACAGAATGATCCCATTATGACATGATTCATTAAAACTAATTGCTGACTTCTAGACAACTTGTTATGTAATTATAATATTTTGGATAAATTTTAGATAAATTTCTAATATGATCAACAGGTATTTTTCAAACATGTTTTCCTCAGAAGTTTCATTTTCTGAATATTCATCCTCCGGTACTTAATTCCACGTGTTTGTTATTGTTTCTTTCAATAATCAACATCTCTCAGATCTGAACACATCCTAGAAATGCTGGTCCCCTCCCCAACATTATTTATCCTTGGACTTCCCAAGGGGCTTCTACAATGCTATGCTAATGGATTATCTTTTACTTTTACCCATTTAAGTCACTAATAAGATGTTCCATCAGACCTTCTTATAATCAGCTCTCCACAGAGCAGCCAGAATGATTTTTCTGAAAGACCAACCAAATCCAAACCTGCCCTGGGCTAGAATCCTCCAGCTTCTTCATGGCTAGTAAGGCAGGGCCTGAACCCCACTTCCCACGTGTCAAGGCTGGCAAATCTCTTCCTGATCTGGCCCTTTTCTATTAATCCAGCCTCCATGCCTCTGACCCCACACCTGACCCTTGCCCCAGCTATGAGAAACTTCTTTTAGTCCCTGACTTGAGTGATGCTCCCTCTCCCCTCCATGACCTCTGGGACCCTGTACTTCATATTCTTTCCTTATGAAATATTATTCTCTGCCTCTCACCCCACCACCCCACAACCACTGCTTTCATCGACTATGCCTGCTTAACCTCTGGATCTCAGCCTTAGTGTCACTTTACCTGGAAAGCCTTCTTTAACCTGGAATTCCTGTTAGGTGACCCTCGTAGGTACTTCTAGCCTTCCACCATCTGCAGTTAGTACACTGTATGGAGATTGCCCACTTACCTGTTTAGATTTTCCACTAAACTGTGAGATCTATGAGGATACACAATGGGCATCATGACCACCACCCCTGACCCCTGCCTAGGATGCCCATATTCTAATTCTAAAAACTGGGAGTATGTTACGTTACATGACAAAGGGAAAGTAAGGTTGCAGATAGAATCAAGGTGCTAATGAGTTGATTTTAAGATAGGGAAATTATTCTAGATTGTCCAGGTGGGCCCAATATAAGAAGAGAGGGACAGAAGAGGAGATTCAGAGAGAGATGTGACTACGGAATAATGGTCAGGGAGAGGCAATGTTGCTGGCTTTGAAGACGGAGGAAACGGCCACAAGATAGAACATGTGGACAGCCTGTAGAAGCCGGAAAAGGTGAAGAAGTAGGTTCTCCCCTACTGTCTCCCCTACTCTCTAGAAAAGAGTATGGCACCGCCAACACCAGATACAAGCCCAGCGATGCACATGTCAGACTTCTAACCTACAGAATGGTCAAGTCATAAATTTATGTTATTTTCAGCCACTAAGTTTGTGGTAATTTTTGTTACAGCAGCAACAGAAAACAAATACCACATAGCAAAGTTTTCTCTCTTGTTCGCAGCTATAGTATAAGTTCTATAAGAGTGCCAGAAATGTGACAAGTGCTTGATAGCCATTTGTTGAGTGGAAGAACAGGAAGTCAGGCCCGGGAATAGCTCTTGAGGAATACTCTGCCTGGGTAAATGTCACTGCCTTCCTCCAGTCGTCCTGCCCACAAAAGAGGATTTTCCCTTATTTCCCTCTTCTCTTTCTTGCTAAAGTGGAAGTGTATTTTTCTAATTGGAAAATAGATTAGGACTATCCATACCCTAAATGTAGTAAGACAGAGAAAGATAAGAGACTGTGCCAGGAGAATTTTGGCATCCGAAAGAGTATAGAACAGCAGAAAGGTATAACAGCACTGAAACATCAGATACGGACCCTTGAGTTATTTGGAGTTATGAATTAGATCCACTTTAATGTTCTTTGTAAGAAAAAAAGCCAAAATAGTATTATTTAAAAATCATTATGGGTACTAAATAGTATATTTTTAAATGCAGCTCTCTGTAAAGACTGTTATTTGGGTGTTCTACATTTATTAGGGTTACATTTCTTCTGACATCAGAACACACTGATACAGGCTTACTGTTAAATCTATTTTGGGTGCACGAAGATTAAGCAAACTATGTATATGTCTCTGTCAACTGAACAGTATGTTTTTCACCAGCTAATCGAACTAATGGGATACAAATAAATACATATGTTCTTGGCTTATCAAATTCAAAATAATGTGCAGCCATGCTGGGATCTATCTGGATAACTACGGAATTAGAAGAATTCTCAGAAATATTATATCCCAGGGTATCAAAAAACCCTGGAGAAGTTTAGCTTGATTGCTGTTACAATTATCTTACATGTTTGTTGGTGGTTTTTTTCCTTTTGTAAAGTTTATTTCAAGTAAAAAGAACCTTTATTTAATTAGCAGCATTTCAATAAGAAGATATTTTGTGTACTACATTTATAGCCAGTCAAAATCTAGCTGCAAATAAGCAAAAAATAAAAAGAAATGCTTAAAAAATTTCCTAGTATTTTGGAACTTAAGAAAAGTGAGAGAAAAACAGTTGCCTTGGATTCTAAAGAGGAAACAGTAGATATTTCCCCCAAATTCCTAGATTATAGAAAAAAAAAACAAAACAACTAACAATCTTAAATTGTAAGCCTGGAGAAAATTTATAACATCCATTTCTGTACATTTGCTAAATTGGACAAGAAGAGTGCTAAAATGCCGACAATGAAGGTGTTTTTTGTTGTTGTTGTTTTTTGTTTTTTTTTTTTTTTTTTGAGGTTAAAGTCTCGCTCTGTTGCCCAGGCTGGAGTGCAGTGGCAACCTTGGCTTACTGAAACCTCCGCCTCCCGGGTTCAAGCGATTCCCCTGCTTCAGCCTCCTGAGTAATTGGGACTACAGGCACGTGCCACCACACCCGGCTAATTATTTTTTGTATTTTTAGTAGAGATGGTGTTTGATGGTGTTTGCCAGGACTGTCTCTTATCTCCTGACCTCATGAGCTGCCCGCCTCAGCCTCCCAAAATGCTGGGATTATAGGTGTGAGCCACCGTGCCTGGCCAAAGGTTGGTTTTAAAAGACAAAATTGACTGTCACCATCGTAAAAAGGCTGACTGAATAGTTATATTTCATGTGGGAAAGGCACCAGGTGCCAGGAGGAAAGCTACGTCTGCAACACCTCACAATGACACAAAGTGATATGAATATGTAAATAAGTTTCCTGAAATTTATCTTCCAAAAAATGTTGGGCCTTATTTATGCATTAAGCACCGAAAATACAGAGTTTATAATACACATTTTAAAGTTCACAGAACTTAATTTAGTAGCTAAATCCACTTTTTATCTCTCTTCCTTAAATCTGCACTGAGGAGTAAATTGTGAATAATTTAAGCTTGTTTGATAATTTGCAAATGCCTATTTTCAAAGCTGCATTTATTACTGTGAAAATATAGTATGTATATGATAAAAACATAAAATAGCAAAGAAAGGTATATAATAAAAACGTATCAAAATTATAATTTATTATTTATTAATCCTTGACACCATCACAAAACTATCCAAAAGGGGATTGGATTGTTGTATTTAATTAACAATTCAGACAGCTGTTTCCTTAGCATCCAACACAGAGCTTGGCATATTATGGCCTCTGCTACGGCCTGAACATTGGTGTCCCTTTTTTTTTTTTCTTTTTTGAGGCAGAGTCTTGCTCTGTCTCCCAGCCTGGAGTGCAGTTACCCGATCTTGGCTCACTGCAACCTCTGCCTTCCTGGTTCAAGTGATTCTCCTGCCTCAGCCTCCCATGTAGCTGGGATTACAGGTGCCTGCCACCACACTCAGCTAATTTTTGTACTTTTAGTAGACACAATGGGGTTTCACCAGTTGGCTGGGCTGGTCTCGAACTCCTGACCTCTGGTGATCCACCTGCCTCAGACTCCCAAAGTGCTGGGATTGCAGGCATGAACCACTGTGCCGGGACTGGTGTCCTTCGAAATTCGTATTAGAACCTAATACCCAGTGTGATCGGGTTAAGAAGTGGGGAAGTGATTAAGTCATCATTTAATGAACCTCCTCCCTCATGAATGGGATTCTTGCTCTTATAAGAGATGCTTCAGCGAAATCCCTTGCTCCTTCTGCCATGTGAGGATGCAGCAAGGCACCATCTATGAAACAGAAGGCAAGCCCTCACCAGACACAAAATTTGCTGGTGCCTTGGTCTTGGACTTTCCAGCCTCCAGAACTCTGAGCAATACATTTCTGTTGCTTAGAATTATCCATTTAAGGTATTTTGTTATAGCAGCCTAAACTGACTAAGACAGGCTCTCAATAAACAATTCTTGATTTAAAACATTAGAGGAAATGTAAATCAGCCTGACATAGGTTCGAGTCTACAGATAAGACATTTTGTTAAATGAGAATCATGTCTAAGAAAATGCCATGAATTGCAGCAGAAACTTCACTTGAATTCAGGGTGGTACCCAGGTTGCATAACCTCAGTCTATTTTTCCTTAATTTAATTTAAATTATTTCCCTAATAAACTCCAAAGCAAGATTCCCTCATGACATCCAGATTAAAGAGCTCTGCAGGGCTTCATATCTCCTACCCCAAACTAAATGCATCCAACATTCCCAACTCAATCACCAGTTGCAGGTGTAGAGAGGAAATAATAAAGGACCAAATATAAAGACAGGATAAGAGTAGTTTCTTTCTCTTCTCCACAACTTCCATTTCTGTTTCTTTCACTCATTCATTCAGTTGAACATTGAGTTTTTGCTATGGACCAAGCATTGTTCTTGGGACTAGGAGCAAAATGGCAGCTATCACATTGTCCCTTCTATGAAAATGTTCTTCACATCAATTCAGCATGGCCAGTTGAAAACAGAAACAGTCAGCTGAAATGCACTGAGTAACTGAGAACACAGAGCAGATTAATTGATTTTTTGTTCCAGAAGGAGAAGAGTTAGGAATTCTCTTTTACATTGTCTTATGATTTATCATTCCTTCTGTTGGAGATTTTATGCTAAAAATAAAAATAATTTTCTCCCATTTTCCATATACAAGGCAATATTAATACTATTTGTGATCCAAACTTTGACCTTTGTTTCTTATAATCTTGTGCAGATGGCTCCAAGCCTCTCTATATAGTGAATTCAAAGCCCAGATGTTGCTGGGTATCCTTTGCACAGCCTTATCCTGAGCAGATAAATTTTGCATTAGATTTCTTATAGCATCTCTACATTGTCTTGCCTTTTGTCTCTTAAATCGAGTCTCTTAATTAACATTACCATTGCCTTACGTATATAAGTTTTTCTTATAAGTAAAATCCTTCCTTGAAACTTTTTTGTCTAGAATGTTATTTGTTCCAAGTTTTTTTGTACTAAACCCTACTTTGTTATTTTTGAATGCCTTTTCTCTTTGGCTTCTTTAAAACATTGTCACATTATAAGAAACACATTAAGATGAAATTTGAAACTTTTCTTCTTGCACAAAAATATTGTACTATTGCTTTCTTCTTATTGAGGATAGGCCTTTGACAAAAGAGAACAAAATGAATAATTTCTGGTCTCTGGAACAGCTACAGAAAAATCATAAATCACTGAAGTTTTATTTTTTCATTAACTGGACAAGTATTATTTGGTGCCTTTTCTGTGCAGGAACGAAGTATTCCCAGCCCTACTTCTCAGAGTTCTGTTTGTCTCCCATGGCTTTATGAAATCCTTCAAGCAATCTACTTCCTCATATTTTATCCCCTTCTTCCTATCAAAAGCTGCTAAAAGCAACTAAAAATTGCTTCTACTAAGATGTCAGTGAGTGATAACAACTTGAATTTATAATCCATCTCACATGTATTTTAATTTCAAAATGGATAAAAGCCATAAGCAAAAGTGACAAAGCCAAGACAATATTATTTCAGACATTATCAGATAGAGAAGGCTTTCTGTGAAGGAGGAGGGCAAATCATCTCAACACCCTTGCAATGACACTGTGTGGATATCATCAGTTCTTTCTGGTTGTCTTGACTCCTCAGTGGATAACTTCCAATGTGCAAATTGGATTTACTGAATGTGTACAACTTGCTCAAATTGTTCTGACATCATTGGGTGACCTCTACTGCATGCTTCCTGCATGCATGTATGTAAATGATAGCCAAATGAGAACTTGTGAAGAGATGATAAGAGAAAAAGATCAGTAACACACTAGAGTGTTACGAAAAAAGCCCAACTTTGCTCATCTTTTTAAATTATCTTGCCCCTGTCTGGAATGTCATTATTTGCTTCATTTTTACAATCATCTCCTTCTTCGTGTCTTAAGTCTTGACCCTTTATAAAGTCTTCTGTCTGCACCAGTCTATTATGTTTGGTGCTCTCTGATCCTTGATTGAGTTCCCAGAGCCATGCTGTGCATATCTGTATTTTAGTATCTATAACATTGCATCCTATTAACCGTTTTCTTATTTACTTCTGCCACTTCATTCTTTCTGTACATTCATAATTTTGTAAAACATCCTTGGAACCTAGTGGTTTAAGACATCTTTATTAAATAAACGCTAGGATGGAATTAGGAAAAGGGGACTTTTGAGAATTGTCCTTAGGGAATATTTTACATGAAGTTGATCTAATCAACTGTTTTGATAATCAGCTTACATTCCAAAGGTTATGATGAATTCTACAAACTGCAGATAATTTTCACAGAATGGAGGAGTTCTTCAAAAACCATTTGCTTGTCAGGTGTTTTGAAAACTAAACAAATTCAAAATAAATGAAAACTTGTAGAAATTTTGGATAATTCTGAGGTTCTACACAAATTGCCTGTTAGCAGGCAATTAACTTGTTCTATTGTCACAGAACAATACCAAAGGGCAACAAGTGAAAAATGTTCCTTGTCACTGATATGGTTTGGCTCTTTGTCCCCACCCAAATCTCATCTGGAATTATAATCCCCACATGTCAAGGGAGGGACCTGGTGGGAGGTAATTGGATCATGGTGCCAGTTTCCCCCATACTGTTCTTGTGATAGCAATGGAGTTCTCATGAGACATGATGATTTTAAAAGTAGCAGTTTCTCCTGAGCCCTCTCCCTCTCTTTCCTGCCGCAATGTAAGACATGTCTTGCTTCCCCTTCACCCTCTGCCATGATTGTAAGTTTCCTCAGGCCTCCTCAGCCATGTGGAACTGTGAGTCAATTAAACCTCCTTCCTTTATAAACTACTCAGTCTCAAGTAGTATCTTTATAGCAGAGTGAAAACAAACTAATACGGTCACTGGGTAACTACCTGGACATTCTGGCAAGAGATAAATTTATTAAATAAAATATTGTGCATTTTTAGTTACATTGACCAGAAAAATGGCTATTCAAGCTTGACCTGAAGGCTACACTAATGAATCTCCTTGAGTTCTTTGATATAGATAAGAACATTTTTGCACAGTATATATAGAGCATACCTTCTGTGAACATGAAATATATTGCAATTGGGTCAACCATCTTATGTTCTAGGGTAAAAACAAACTACCTTTGCCTTTTGATTTATAGCACTCACAATTTCAGAAACCAGGAAATTGTGAAGACTTCAGTATGAGTTTTCAAGTCTCATGTTTTAAAAGCTAAGGCTGTGGAGAAATCTATCTTATCTATGTATACCAGACTGCTCTCCAGGTATGTTTGTATCTCTTCATTTTGCTCAGTATATGCTAATACTAGCTTGATATTGGCTTGATATCTACTGAGTATATTCTCCCTACATCAGTGCTCAAACAATGTCCATAGTATTAAAACTCTTGGTTATTCATGTAGAATCCCTTCATTTTTAACTGTTCTCATCTTTTACTCAGCTGCTACTTATTATATTTTGTCTTCTTATATATAATTATGTTATATATAATAAATATGATATGTATATTATATAACTATATTATTTAACATTATAATTATTTTTAATATTCTTATATATTACATATATTCATATTCATAAATAAATATATGAAGAAGTTTATTATAAGGAATTGGCTTATGTGATTATGGAGGCTGACAAGTCCAAGATCTGCAGGGTGAGTTGGCAAGCTGGACACCAGGAGAGCTCGGAGTACAGTTCCCATTAGAGGGCCAGCAGGCTCAAGACAAAGAAAGGGCCTATGTTTCAGTTTGAATGTGAAGGCAAGATAAAAAGATGCCCCAGTTTGAAGACAATAAGACAGAGGAATTATGTCTTACTCAGGAGAAGGGCAGGCTTTTTGTTTGATTCAGGCTTTTAACTGATTGGATGAGGCCCACACACATTAGGAAGGGCAATCTGCTTTTCCCAGTCTATTGATTTGGATGCTAATATCACCCAAAAAGCAACCTCACAAAAACACCCAGAATAACGCTGAACCAAATATCTGGACACCCAATGGCCCGATCAAATTGATACATACAATTAATCATCATAATAATCATCATTACTTAATCATCAGTAGAATATATCACTTATTAATTCCATAAGATACATTGTCACTACCAAGGAAACCACGGACTGTCCAGGAAATCAGAATCTAAAACAACCACCCTGTTAATGTGATATATTGTTGTTTATTGATTTTTGTGTGTTTAACCATCTTTGCATTCCTGGGACAGATCCTACTTGATCATGGTGAACAATCTGCTTAATGTGTTGTTGAATTTGGTATGCTAGAATTTTGCTAAGGATTTTCACATCTATGTTCATCAGAGATATTGGGCTGTATTTAATTTTCTTGTGTTCTTGTCTGGTTTTGGTAACAAGGTAATGCTGGCCTCATAGAATAAGTTTGAAAGTACTATATTCTCTCCTTTTCAATTTTTTGAAATACTTTTGAGTAAAATTGGTATTAGTTCTTTAAATATTTGGGAGAATTCAGCAGTGATGTCATCTGGTCCTGGGCTTTCTTTGATGGGAAACTTTTTATTACTGATTCAATAGCATTACTTGTTATTGATCTTTTTGGATTTTGTATTTCTTCATAATTCCATGTTGGTAGGTTGTATGTGTCCAGGAATGTATTTCTTTCCTCTAGGTTGTCCAATTTGTTGGTGTATAATTGTTCCTAATAGTCTTTTATGACCCTTTGTATTTCTGAGGTATCAGTTGTAGTGTCTCCTTTTTCACCTCTGATTGTATTTATTTGAGTCTTCTCTCCTTTTTTCTCAGTATGGTTAAAGTTTCGTTGAACTTTTTCATCTTTTCAAAAAACAACTCTCATCAACAAAATAATCTTATCATTTGGGGAGAAACAAGTTGGAGGAAAAATATATATTTATGTGACAGGTGAGAGACTATATTCCTGAACTAAATGAGAAAAAACTTGCTAAATATTGAAGAAAGTGGTGTTTGAGAATGGGAAGATATAGTCAAAATTAAATCTGAAGTCTGTTGAATATTATTTGCTTTCAAAATATTTACTTTAGAAAATTCTTACTCTGTATTATGTCTATTTCTTTGTCTAGAAGTATGAGATATCAAACTTCCTGCAAATTCCAATGGCAAAAATATAACAATATTAAAATAATAGTGTTTTAGTTAGAGCTGTATCATGAGATCACATTTTAATTTAATACAAAGAGAAGATGTTTACCCATGAAATGTTTTCTCCTAATGGCAGTTTTTTGTCCTCCTCCCTTTTTTCTTTGGGTCCAATGGTAGAGGGGAAACACTAATTTAAGAAAGGAACTGTGAAGAACTAAAGCCTGCTTTGTAAAAGTACAGTGACTTTTACTTTATAAAATAGAATGCAGACAGAGGATTCCAGAGATGTAATGACCTACTTAAATCTGGAGGTAATGTGGTTCTTATGAAGTGGTTATGCTGCTTCATCTGGATCACAGTATTGAAGAGCAGCTATTGAGACAGACAGAAGAGGACTCAAAATGAGGCTTTGACATTGAATTGCTGCAAAATCTTAAGAAGGTGATTTAAGCTCAGTTTTTCTATCTATAAAATGGGGATAATGACCCACAGCTTTCATAAGTGCCTGGAGTAACACGTGCAAACATGTCACTCAATGTTGTGCCTAACAGGGGCTCAGTCATTGGCAATTGTTATTGTATAGACTATATGCTGCTTGAGTGTAGAAATAATTTCAATATTGTTCATTATTTATCTCCATAATCCAGCACATCGTATGCATATGGTAAACATTTATTGTTTAAATTAATAAATAATGTTGCAGACCTGCAGGAGATTTGAGAAAAGGAAGGAAGAATAACTCTTCATCAGAGCCACACATGAAAATAAAAGCCTTTTAGCACAGAAGTCTTGTACAAGATTATCTAAAGAAGGGTTAGCTGAAGGAGTTATCTGTGATAAAGACTGAGCTACATTTATCTCTAGCCAAAGACAAATTCTATCCACTAGTAATGCATCTGAGATTTTATTTATTTTGGAAACACTTATTGAACACCTATAATGTCATGCTGGACCATACTTTGGTGGACATATTTTGATGTCACAAATGTGCCACCAAATCTTGCATGTGTTACTTGAAATTTAATGAATGAACAGAAGTTGGGTTGATTGTTTATGTAAGGTAGTGCCAGCACACTGGGAGGAAGAAGAATGGATTTTGCTCCCTGGAAATCTTTTTAAAACAGGATCTAAATTTGTTTCATTGGAATGACTTAACTCAATCTACTCAAGCTTAGCTAGAAAAATTGGATCTACTTTTGCCTCTGTTACCTGAAAATTGAAATTAAAGTTCCATTTTATGGTCTGCACTTTCTACAAGGACTGTTGCCATTATCCAATTCCATTTTCACAATGAAAACACAGGTACTATGTATAATCCCACCTAGAAACAGAGTTTCGTTCACATGTGATTTCTCACACTCCCCTCTGGGGAGGGTTGGCAGACTTCTGGTAAATGCCATTTTACTACAGCACTAGTGCAGCTGAAATCCAGGCTTCAATACTGTTCAGTTTAATTGGGCACAAATTGAAATCCTGCAGTAATTAGATCAAGGCAACACCAATACTTTACTTGCCTTGGGCTCCATAAGTTAATGGGAAATCTGCCAAAATTTCTGACTGGTAAAGTGTAAAAGGACCATAAAGCTTCCCAGACTAAGGTTTTTCAAAGTAGACTTTTTAAAAACGACTTGAAAGGCCTCCTGGGTGTCTTGGTTGGGTATAATGGAAATATTTCATGCTGGATAAAGAAATGAATTTAATTGTGGAGAAAATGTTGCACAGGTGGCTTCCTTGTATAAGTCCCCTGACAAGGTAACAAGTGGATTTAACACTATCTCAATGGTGTTCTAACCAGGCAATAAAGGAGAAGTGGGTTAGATTCTGGAATAGACTGCAAGGTGCGTCTTTTCCATATGAACTAATCGTGAAGCAAATGTGTTTATGTAATGAGAGTGATGAGTATTTGGGGAATAGCCCATTAAGGAATGAGGAGGGAGAAAGTTTGGAAGAGATTTTTGGTGGAAACAGACTTTCTAGATTGTGATTTAGGGTTACAAACAGAAGGGAGAGCATGAAAGGGAAGGAATGGGTAAGAGAATGCATGTCATGGGAGAAACCCAAGATAACTCTTGCAGGTGGGAAGGATAAGCCAGGCTCAGTTTATTTTTTTAAAAAAAACCTTTGTTTTTTAGGTGTTCACTTGTATACACTATTTACTTAAATTATTTATTAAATTGAGTTATAAGTAATTAGATATAATATCTGATTTTAGAGTGATTGTATCACTTAGATGGTGCTGGTAATGTGGGCGCATTCTTACAGGCATTTTGTTCACTGAAAGATATGAGGCTTCCATCACATAACTGGGGAGGCTGAGGAAAACGGCACCCAAGGAAGCCTGGCAGCAAGGCTGGCTGCTCACTGCTACCTGCAGGGCATGTGAATGGGTTAACACAAAACAAGGACAGCTGACTCATTGGCATAGTGAAGAGACTGGAAATGTTTTTTACAATTTTTCTGCCTTTTGTCTAGACATTTCATATTTTTATCAGGGACTCCCAGCTTCTCATGGGCATCTTATTCACATACCAACAATATTTAACAACTCACAATCATACTCAAATAGATATAATTTAACAACAGAAAACCCCAGAACCACATCATAGACTACAGTTCAACATATAAAAATATTTTTTACTGTACAAAAACGGCTCTGTAAGGTTCTGCAGAACATCCTTCTGGGTTGCTCCACTGAGCGAGCTGTCCTCAGAAGCAAGTGTATCAGCAGTAGCTCTGGTCGTCTCTCCACTAACCAAGCTGCAGATCTGGAAGCTGACTTAGTGCCTAGGGCTCTCATGGAGGGTAAGAAAAGCTGCCTCACAATTTTCATGGTCAGAGTAAGAAGGCTTTCTGGAACGTGGCTCCTCAGGGTGTCTGCCACCTGCTTATATCCCTAAAAAGTTTACATATTGTTCCCTTGGTGACTTTTCCAGATACTATTATATATCCTGGACAATTCTGTGGGAATAATGTTTCAAGTCTGTAAAGCAATACATTATTTATATTTTTGATGACTAGTAATGTGATAGAGTGTTCTTTCTCAGAGTAAGTATAGGTAAGAATCAAATTCTGTACCTTCTTAGCAACTATAATAGGTAATTTAAGCGCCTGACTTTTCAGTGAACCAATTATCGAGGTCTTTTTTGTTGTTGCTGTTGTTTTATAGGTACAAAAAAGGTAAAATTCTTCATAGGTGTTAATTATGTCTTTAATTCTTCCCTAAATTACTGACACTGAGTAATATTGGTCAATAGTCCTTTTTCTGCAAAGTTCTGTTGGTTAATGAAATATAACTTTGAATCAAGTTTCTATGGTTTATAAGAATTATTAATTTAACCAATATGGGCAAGGAAAGTTCTAGGC
The DNA here is from genome assembly GCF_006542625.1 of Nomascus leucogenys. Taxonomy (NCBI): domain Eukaryota; kingdom Metazoa; phylum Chordata; class Mammalia; order Primates; family Hylobatidae; genus Nomascus; species Nomascus leucogenys. The sequence continues at coordinate 46,122,118 of NC_044396.1, read as the reverse complement.
TAAAGATTCTATAAAGAGGAAAGATTTTATAAAGAGGAAAAATTTTATTACATTTGTATCGGTATTGATCCTTAATTTATGTTTATTTTTAATCCAGTGCAAAAAAGTGATTTAAGCAGCTACAATTTGACTTTTAAAGTTCCAGATTAGATGTGGTAAATGTGGCTCAACTTTCTTTTTCAATTATATTCTCTCTTGAGGAAAAAAATCTATTTGAAAAGAAATCATCTCAGGATAAAGTTAATCAAAATCCTACATATGCAAAACAAAGCATTGCATATTTGTCATGAGAAAATAATATTAAAGTGTACAGAAAAAAATTGCTTTGACTCATTTATTGTTTTATTTTATTTCATTTTATTTTATATTTTGAGACAGGATCTCAATCTGTGAGTGAGTGCACTGGCACCTTCATGGCTCCCTATGGCCCTGACCTCCTGGCCTTAAGGGAACCTCCACCTAACCCCTCCCCATCACTCCCCAGCCTTACAAGTAGCTGGGACTACAGGCACACACCACCACATCCAGCTAATTAAGAAAAAGTTTGTTGTTGCTAGAGGCAGGGTCTCAAACTCCTGGGCTCAAGCTCCAGGCTGGTCTCAAACTCCTGGGCTCAAGCAATCCTCCTGCCTCGGCCTCCCAAAGTGCTAGAATTACAAGAGTGAACCACTATGCCTGGCCTGTTTTGACTCATTTAACATGTTTATATAAGTTTTGCTACCCACAATAATTTATGTTTACGGTTGAATTTAAATGTCACGGTTAAGTTGTAAAGGAATTATAGAAAATGGCTAAAAGATGTTCAAGGATATTCATTGCAGTCTTGTTATAATAACAAGAGTAGAAACATATTCAACTTCAACCAACAGGAGTTTGATTAAACATTAAATGCATCTATATGACAAAATACGATGTAGTTATAAAGAGGTATCTGGCGAATCGATATTTATTGACAAATTATCTGTATATATTGTTGAGGGGATATATCTGGATATATCACAAAAAATGTAAAACAATTACATTTATGATAGCATGTATGTGTTTGTAGAAGATGGGGCTTGTAAGTAGAGGATGGAGAAGTGTGGGTGGGGAGGCAGAGTAGGTAGAATGGAAGTGTGGGTGGGGAGGTGAAATTTTCTATTCCAGAATGCTTCGAAATCGTTAACACCTCTCAAGGAGGAGTACTCTAGGATGCAGAACAGTAAGGTTTGTTCCAACTCATTTTGTTTCCTTGGCGCTGGAGTTTAAGGATGTGAGTAGTTTCCATCTGAGATGTGAAATAGAACATGTTGAGCATTCCTCTTTGTCAGCTAAATGATAAAAATGCTAAGTCTGTCTTCAGAAGAACTATTTTTCACAAAATAATATAAAATTTTTCTCTTCACTGAAGTATTTATCTGCACAACACAGTTATATTTCTTAACTCAAAGTGAGTGACTCTAATTAAGAAAGTTACTTTCAATTTTTAGATATCTTCATATTTATCTGTTGGGAGATAACTGTCCATGGATTTTGTTTGTTTGTTTGTGTTTCTGCATGTCTTCCAAGCAGAGACACTGACTGCATTTGTTCTAGATCATCTTTTAAATTATATTTATGCAGTGAACAGTCTTGGAATATAGAGATTGTGCCTCCCTGCAGTCAAAGGGCATGTTTATTTGCTATTTAATACAAGATTAAAGTCTCTCTAGTGTAAAGTTCAAGCAGGCCTATTCTCCATTATAGAAAGTCTGGGTTTCCTGAGCTTGAAGTTCTTCTCCCATAACACATCCTACTGGATGGGAGTATCAGTTGGCCATTTTCACAGCTAGGAAACTGGCAAAAAATATTGATACTTTATCTACTGCTTTTACTGTAATATTTGTTTTGTCTGTGATGCAGGAGTCACCTTGTGTCATCTTCCAGCATTTATAAAATTGGTAGACTAACTTGTTAGCTTGCATATAGGGTAAAAATTCAGATCCTTTAGAGTTACTGACTGGACACTCTCATGCCTTAAAGTTATCTAAAATACAAGTAATTCATTAAGACCCAACATATTTTTGCAGAAATAAGAAGGCTTTATTTAATGCCAAACTCTAATAATCCTGAGATTTATTAATTTCTGACATTTCTTAGGGAAGCAATTTTGACTGTTCATAAATTGATTTAAGATGCTTATCATAGTATAAGACAACTTTTAAAATGCATCAAGAAACCATCATCCTTTAAAAGTTATTTTGATTACAATGAGAATTTACCAGAACACCTCTCTGACAAATCAATAGAAACAGAAACTCTTTGTATTGATGGATTTTCCAAGGTTCATGTTACCAGTAAATTCAAAACAATGTAAACAGAAAAGAGAACTAGGTCAATATTAGTGGTCAAGTAAGGTTACATTTTATAAGCAATGCAATTATATTAATTTGTTTTTAAGCAAATAATAAATTGTCAGAGGGTATTTTCCAAAGAATATTTTAGGCATAAATGGACTTTGGTTACTCACATTGTTTTCTTCCTAAGTTTTATATAACTTTGAGAAATCAATTTTCCTATGATTATATATAATCCAGAGTAAATACCTCACTCAATTAGTTTCTTGTGTTTGTACCTGATGCCAAGCTAGCACAGAAGCTTGGCCATTTTCCATTCAAAGGCTCTGCACCACAGATTTAATACAGAAGGAAGCTGTTATAACAGCAGCATAGGCTACTCAAGCATGGGGTGCAGGAAGGGATGCTAGAAGCAAGAACACCAGAGAAGTCTTTCAGGAAAAAGTAAGATTTTACCTGTAGAGGGTCTAGGTAAAACTTCAACAAGTGTGATGTGGAGAAAAATTTACCAGAGTAAAGGCACAGAGCAAAGCTGTAGAGGTTATAATTGTGCCAGTCATCATGGAAATGATGATAAATATGTAACAGCCAGAGTGTATAGGGCTCTAGTGATATGTCTGACTGAAAGATGTTTAGTAGAGTTCAGGCCAATAACAAGAGCATTTGGGGGAATATTTGCACTGAGAAAATATTTGAAACTAAAGGAGTGGAAAAGATCACCAAGGAAGTGGGTAGAGTAACAAATGAACTCATGGTTTAATTTTGAATAATGCCGAAGAAAGAAGAACCCACCCAACGGACTGGAAAGACCTAAATGCAGAAGCAGGTTAGTTACTCATGTGCAAGTAGCCCTGGGGGAATGAGCATTGGAATTCAATTCAGTCTGTCTTTACAAGCTGTGCGACCTCAGGCAAAACATTTGCTTCTCCTTTGCCTCAGTTTCCCCAACTTTCCAGTGATGAATGAGTCCCTGAGAACATCATGATCCCTCCCAACTTTAAATCTCTAATTTTATTTTCTCATTGGTAGTGGGTAGATAATCTGAGGCAAGATCATTGATTGAACAACCCATCAGGGAAGCACTGGAGCATAGACAGTAGGCATCACGAACCCCGGAACTTATGCAAAATCTTTTTGTCTCCGAGGTCAATTCAATAATCTTATCTTGACACAGAATCATAGCCTTAGATATGTTCAACAGTTAGGTGTTGGTGTTCACTTAAAAAGCAATAGCCATTGGGACATACTAAAAATAGGAAAGCACAATCTATACTCATAAACTCTATGTGTTCTTCAAAATGTTCGAAGTTCATTTGCTTTTCTGTGTAATATCATCTCCTAGAATGTGTAATAAGGTCACCAATAGGATTGATACCGATAGTGTTTCCACTAATAAAGTCAACAGGAGAAACAATGATTGGATTCATGTAAACAGTACAAGAAATTCTATTTGTATCCAACCTGAATCCATTAATTCATGAGTTCTAGAGCTAAGATAGTAGGCTGGAGAATTTCAGGTTTGCTTTTGCAGATGAAACATTTGCTGGAATGGCTTTAAAAAATTGGGAGCCCATGTCTGTGTGCCAGGCAGGATTTCTCACATTATAAAAACAATGTTTATGCCAAACTGTCTTATTCCTGGAAGTCAAACAAACTTAAAATTCAACAAAGAAATCTTAATCAAGAGGAAAGTATAGCACAATTAAGGCCAGTCTTCTAGGGTGACCTAATATTTTTATCCAAATAAATTGTTTTTTCTCATCCCAGTAGTTTAAGGCCTGGGTTTATACATTTATCAATAGTCTATTAATTGGGATATTTTCTCTCTCTGAAAACATGCTATAGCTGATAGGAAGTATTTGCCCTTTAAGCAGACTACTTTTGGGGAGGACATGTGTGCATTGAGGATAGACTATGAGCCAAGCACTGTGGTATATGCTCCATAAACATCTGACTGAGTCTTCACAGAGCTCTGTAAGGAAGATATTCCTTTTTCCTATGAGGAAGTTAAGGATAAAATTTTTAAGTAAATCAGCAAGCAGTGAAATTTAAGTATCTTCTTCTTTGACTCAAAGGGAATCATTTTCTTTGAGGGAGAAGCATCTAAACACAGCATAAATAAGCTTCAAATGACTTTTTTTTCTGATGGCCTTATTAACAGAAAGGCTTTCCTGCTTGCAATAGTCAATAGCATGACAGGGGAGAGTGCTTTGGATGGGAGAGGAGAGGACCTGATTCAGTTTCTGCAGATGCACTTCCTAACCTCACCTGAGCATGAGGTTTAGGAGAACTTCACGCTCCTCCTGAATGAAAAGTCATAGCCCTTCCAGTGACTACATCTTATGATTCTATTTTGTTTCTTTTATATCTAAATTTACTTATCAATCTCAAATGCTAACAATTGTTGTCCAATTATCATAATTATTAGAGGATAACAGATTCTTTTCTTTCTTTCATTCTACTTTTGTAAATAAATGATTTTGAAGCACCAACCTGAATCCGTTTCAATTAACCTGATTACTTCAAAGTTGTTAATCAGGTTAATTGAAGGTTAGACAAAAATCAAGGTTAGACAAAAATGAGAATCAAGTACAGCTTCAACTTAATCCCTTCCTTGTTGGTTTCTGGCTGAAGTGACCTAAGTATGTATCTCACTGTTTGTGACATCAAGGTTCCATCACACTTGTTATAATCCACAAATTCAGTAGAATTTACATGCATTCAGATTTCTTGGATGCCACAGTGGAATCTCTTTCCAATTTCTGTGGAGATTAGTGGAATAAGAATTACAAATGTGTAAAATCTCACCAGCTTAAATTAGGAATAGTGACGATTGTCTTCCCCAGGGGTAAAGTTATGACACTTTGGTTGCCAATCTTCAACGAACTTATTTAAGAGGGGAGAAACTCAAACCTCGGATATGATATTACTAACTGAAGGCAGGGATGATTATTTTTCCATATTTAATCAAAATAACAGCACTGTTGATGGTCCAAATGGTCTCCTGGTCAGAATTTGAAGCAATTGAGTTATGAAGAGAATGGCTCTTTAATGAACCAGAAATGGCCTACCAGAGACTAGCCTCTGAGGGTAACGCCAAAACAGCCATGCCAGGAGGGATGCTCTTGCCTGAGGTATCCTGTCAAGAAGCTCCTTATACCTGCTTATGGATTCATGTTACCTCACCCAATATCTCTGATAAATCTCACTTCAAAGCGCCTTTTTAGTAGCCATTGATCTGTTCATACATTCCTTCTCTCAAATCCCTCTCATATTTCCCCACCTTTCCAGCCACTGACTTCCTTTTCAATCTCACTTTTGCTTGAATTGATCTCAGGCTCCCATTTGTCTGAAATGGAAACTCCTGAGTGGAGAGCAGAAATTTTGTTCAATCAAAGTTCAATCCTCTTTATTGATTTGGCTCCTGTTCACTTTTCTGTACCAGTTCTCTCCAGACTGAGAAGCAGTCTAATAATCTGTGAAATGCTCTACTTCCTCAAAAGATAGCCTCTGCCACCAAGTAGATGATTTTGGTTGCTTAACAACACGTGGTTTGATATCACACTTACAAAAGAGCTATCCATACTTGAAGAATGCACCACCATAGTTTTCTGTGACAAGTATACATATGTGTTAATTACTCAAGGACATAAAAAAATACAGGAACAATAATTTTATTCAAGTTATGGATTAGATCATTTTGGGCCATAGTTATTTTATGTGTTCAGTCTTATGGTCCAATGAACCATTCAAAAAAGTACATTAACCACTACCTCTTTGACTATTGAAGTCCGAGAAGTGCTTTGTCTAGAATTGCTTGAATTCTGAGAAACCAAATGAATAAATAATAAGATTTATTTCTAAATTTTAAAAGTTTTCATTATCCAGTGACTTTAATTTGGCCATAGTTTAGATGGACTTTCTTCACTTCAAGCCTGTGTTTATTTCATTACAACCAAATCTCTAATAAAACTGGGTAATGAGACCTATTTTTTCTAAAGATGGGTTCTCCGGCACCACAACCTTCTCTAACTCCAAGCTATCTCTGTCCCTGCAAGATATATCTAAAGTAGGTACAGAGCCACTGGACTGGATTTCACAGGTGCAGTGTCTAGAAGGCACATTTATTTTCCAAATAGTATAGATGATAAAAATGACTGTGGTAGACCACCTTAGTTGAACAATTGTTCACAGGGGGATCAGGAAGGAGCATTCTAGGAAAGCATCATGAAGGTGAAAAGCAAGGGGCTTTGCATGTGATCAGACACACACGGCAGCAAGGTGGAGGGAGGCCTAGCATGGGTGCAACTAGAGGAAGAGAAAGCAAGTAAGAGTAGCCATAGAAACATCTTGACAGGCAAAAGTGTCAATTAAATTATATTCTACAATCATATCATTTTGATGAATGTTGGGTGAAGAGGCCATAGAGATTTTAAGTTAATGAAGGTGCTTTCAAGAAAAGAACAGGCAGAATGCTTTAACTTCAGATGCCCACACATGGAAAACTGCACAAATTATAAGGTATGTAGGAGGCTCATCGGCATATGTATTGCTAAGGCAAGTGCTTCATCTGGTGATATCTATTTAACTCATTAAAAAAAGAAATCAGCAATATTGTCAGAGCATGTATAAATAAGGCCCATACTGAGGAGGCTGGATGGAATCATTCCTATGAGAGTAGGAGGTACTCAGTGTTTGAGAAATGAGTCAGTTTCATGAGACACAGTATTTGATAGTCATCAGAGTATAAAGAAATCTGCATGTCAAGAGGAGAGGTTTCACTGCTAAAGCGCCTGAGAGTAAAACAGGAGGCTCCACAAGAATGAGGCCTCCATCCTCCTTCTCCAGGGTGTGCTAGCCCAAACTGGATTTAGGAAACCAGGCTTGAACTTGCTTAATTCATTCCATGGACTCATCCTAGTTGTTTGTGAGGCACAGGATAGCCAAGTGCTTTCAGATTCTTAGGTCATATATTGACTGTGAAGTAGAACAAAGTGAAACGGGTATCTGCACTGTGTCTTGACTTGGATAGTAAATAGTTGTTGGAAAAGGGCATTGATTAGGGAGACACCCTGCTTCTGAGTGATTGCCAGCTTCAGAAATCTGTGCTTTTCTGCAGTGGGTAGTATGTGGCAGCACCGATATTATCAGATAACCCCACTGCCAGAATGCTTTGGCTGGAGCCTCTGTGGATAAAGCTTCTAAGGTGATTACATTCATTGAATAGTCTCCATATAACCATCCACAAAGTGCAAACAAACACAAAACTGTACAATACTTGTCAAATTGTGACCTGTGGAACCTGTTAGTTACTCCAGAAAAGAAAGGTTTATTAATCAAAGAAATTCAGGAAACAGGGCACACTAACATCCCTTCTTTGACATTTATTAACTGTCACAGTGAGCAAAAGTATATTCAAAGCTCAGGCATATGTTACAGCAAAGAAACCCACTTAACCATGAGTTTCCCATCTACTTTTTTTGTTTGTTTGTTTTAGATAGCGTCTCACTCTGTCACCCAGGCTGGAGTGCAGTGCTGTGATCTCGGCTCACTGCAACTTCCACCTCCTGGGTTCAAGTGATTCTCCTACTTCAGCCTCTCGAGTAGCTGGGATTATACAGGCGCCCACCACCACGTCCGGGTAATTTTTGTATTTTTAGTAGAGACGGGGGTTTCACCATGTTGGCCAGGCTGATCTTGAACTCCTGATCTCAAGTGATCTGCCCACCTCGGCCTCCCAAAGTGCTGGGATTACAGGCGTGAGCCACCATGCCTGGCATTATAACTTCTTTTTACTTTTGCTTATTGAAAGAATTCTTTATGACTTGAAGTTTTTATCACATGTCACATTTTACATATGTAAAAAAATACAAGCAAAACTAATTGGCTAAGGTGTTACTAAAAGTACTTCACATTGAGAGCTGTTCCTTTTTTTTTTTTTTTTGCTTTGCTTTTTTTAAAGATGGAGTCTCTCTCTGTCGCCCAGGCTGGAGTGCAGTGGCGTGACCTCGGCTCACTGCAACCTCTATCTCCCAGGTTCAAGCGATTTTCCTGCCCCAGCCTCCCAAGTAGCTGGAATTACAGGCACCCACCACCATGCCCATCTATTTTTTTTTTTTTTTTCAGTAGAGATGGGGTTTTATTATGTTGGCCAGGCTGGTCTCAAACTCCTGACCTCAGGTGATCCACCTGCCTCGGCCTCCCAAAGTGTGAGGATTACAGGCATGAGCCACTGTGCCTGGCCTCTTATCCACTTTTATTATAGAAGAATTTTTAAACAACCCCTTCAATTAGGTCCTCTTGGTTTGTCCCCTGAGGTCTATGTATCTCAGAATCCACCCACACCCACAGCAACACACACACCACACAAACATAAGAGTGGGATTCTGACAGCTGTGTTTATATAATGGAACTAAGGAATGTATTGAGACACACTAGTCAGATAAGAGGGCAATGCTCACATTCAGAAGTTCGTGCTTCCAGACTCCCTCCAAGCTGTTTCTCCACCCCCTGCTCCTCCTGCACTTCCAGGGTCCCCTACTGATAAGAATGATTGAGAGGGGGTAAAAATTAACCTATTGATACTATTTGCCAGAGATGAGCTATGACCACTCTTGGGTGCTCAGATATATGGCTACTGGGACCTGTTCATCCAGAGGATGAAGCCAGACACAGAGGCATGCGCAACTTTTGGACCTGCAGTCTCCAGAACTCTAGATTCTTAGTTTTTCCAGTTATCTAGTGCCTCCCATAGCTGCCACTATATAGGAATAATGTAAGCATGAGTTTTCCCCAAATGAAGAGCCTCCCCTCTCCTCTTTGGTCTCAAAGGCTTTGTGGTTCTTTCTGCTAGTCAAGCGGCTGTTGGAGCAAAGTTCGGCCATGGCTGTGGCTACAGTGAACTGGGCTCATGCAGCCTGGAAGAATACTCTCAGTAAAAAATTAGAGAAGCGCTAGAGCTGTGGGATTGTCACATTTTCTGGGACATGGCTGGGGAAAAGAGAAAGCTGGCCACAGAGAAAGGAGGGAAAGCAGAAACACCATGAGGTGCTGAGACAAGAGACAGAGAGAGAGAGAGGAACCCAACATTTGGTTCCAGACCTTTCCTAAAGCTATTTTTAGGTCCATGGGTTCCTGCAACACCCCACAGTTTTTTTGGTGAGTCTAAACAAACACACTGGTTTTTGATTCATGGGGCAATGATCTTACCCAGTGCAACAGCAGCAAACATCATGAAGATCAGCGCTCAATTTGAACTTTGTCCACCGGAGGCCCTGAAACCTTCCAGAGAATATAAGTGACAAGTAAAAGATTGCTGCCTGTATCACTGCACACTTAATTTTCACTATTATTCAAAATCCAGCTCAAAACTACCTCATTACATCAATAGTAATCTATTAAACCCACACAAATAAGGTGTAAGGATATAAAGAAAGTAAGACATGTTTTCAAAGGCAAGGGGCTCACACTGAGGTTAAGATGGATGCTAGATTAAGCAAATAATGAAGTCAGCGAGGAGAGCCTAAGAAAAAGTGAAAAGCCCAAGATGTCAGAATTAAAATTAGTTGCCCAATTCTAAAACCTTTTTGCAAACTATTTTACCTAGATCTAGGTGAAACTAATATATTTTTTAAGTGGATAAATATAAAGAATGCTAGGTCTAAAAATATCCACTGTGCTTCTCACAACTGTACTCACTGTTGTATGCAGGCACATTCCCTCACTGCATTGAGCATTTTTGTAAGAAATAAACAGCTGTTGATGCACCAGTGATCTTTCTGGAAAATTTTAGTCTCAGCCTCTGGTGACAATCCTAGATGAAACCAGAACAACCAGGCAACTCAAACTGAGAAGCCACACAACGACATGGATCATTGCTGAGGGGATTAATGTCAGACATAACCTGTAGAACAGGCCAAGAATCAAAAGCAAAAGGTTTCAGTACTAATAGAAATCTGAACATAATTATTTTTTAAATATCATATTAAATTATTGTCATTGTGTCTCTAGCAGGAACCTGTGTGGATAAAATAAAATCTAGGGCTGATAAGTGCTATTTGTCTCAAGACCGTGTTCTATCTCTGTATATTAAATTTGCCACAGTTGTTCATTTTTCCACTTATATAGTGCCGTGTAACAAACTACCTCAAAACAATGGGCTAAACAATTACAATCAATCATCGTTAATATTATTCTCAAGGCCTCTTACAAACTTGTAATTAGATGGTGGTTGAAGCAGTAGTGATTCCAAAAGCTTTCCTGCTCATGTGTGTGTTACCATGGCTGAGAGGCAGGGAGGGGAGAGCGGAGGCTTCATTCAGAGACTGATAAAGAGACTGGCAGACGCTGCATGGCTTTCTTCAGCCCAGCCTTGGAAGTCACACAATGTCACTTCCACCATATTATGCTCATAGTGTCACCAAGGCCCACCAGGTTCAAGGGGAGGGGACAAATATTTAATCCCTTAATGGGAAGAGGGTCAGCAAATTTGCAGATATATTTAAAATTTATCACAGTCCTACTGCATGAAAAACACTTAGTCCCAGGAAATATCTTTTTTAAAAAGTATTCTGTAACCATGAAGTCCTTAGGAGTAATTTTAATTTTGCTTAAAACTGCTGTTTCACATCTATCTACCTGCAGGAACAGGAACAAGTTTATATAATTTTTCTGAGCCTCTGTCTTCTTAGCACCAAAATCAGAATAATTTTGAGGGTTGTTAGAATAATTAAATAGTAATCCAAATAAAAGGCTTAGTGTAACACATGTCTTATATTAATAGTAAGTATTTAATTAAATAATAATAACAAATCTCAATTTCAAGTTTTCTACTTTCAAATCATCACCTATTAGCTTTCTTCCTTATTCTAGGGCACAGTGATACCAAAACTTGATTCAACCCAAGATTCTGCCACCTTTTTGCCTATGTGTGTAAATAAAATTAGTGCTGCATTGATGACCAGGGCACTGGTGGGTAAAGGGTGGGAAAAGTGGGAGACTCCTTTATCATCCTATAATTTTATGGACACAGTGAATTTTTAACATATGCATGCAATAGCTATTTTAAAAAGCAAAGAAGAAAACATTTATAAAATTTTAAATTACAAAAGAAAACATTAGCCTAATTAATAAAATAGAAACCCCTATTTTGTAGTCATAATAAATATCTTTAGTTTCAGGAATAATAACTGGTATTAGACTGATTTTGCCAATACTATAGTCTATTCAAATAGTTATAAGCTTTGCTTTTCCTTTTCATAACTGACTAATGTCTGTAACCAACAATGATTGCTTCTTAATTATTTACTTTTTAGCCTCAATTATCCTCAGCAAGCTCCTTATATTCTTTTCAAGTAAACACAATTACAGAAAATAAAGCTTCTTAAAATTCTTAGACTTCCCTTAGTAGATCATCAATTCCCGGTAGATATTCACAGATAAGCTGTATAGATTTCCTATTAAAAGTCTTTTTTAGTACCACGAAAGAAAAAGGTGCTGATCAATAAAGTGATTTAAATTATCCACCAGTGTTTTGCTTTCAACGTCTCTTTCTTTGTTCTTTGAACTTCAATAAACCCTTTGCTGCAGACTCGGTTAGCTGGCTCATCAGGCGATTTCACATGCCAGAAGGAGCTGTAGGGCATGACAAAAACGCTTTCACAGCTCCCTCCCAACCATGCCACAGACCAGAGTCAGGACCCTGTCCTTCCTGGGAACATGCATGCAAGCCTTGTCGGGGGCTCTGTGGATGGAGCTGGCAAAAGCATATTCATTAATCTAATTGTATATTGGGAAATCAAAAAAAGGCTTCGCTTACAGTAAAAACCATCAAGAATAAAGTTATACAAAATCCCATTGACTAATTTCAAAGGGCTAAAGAGCACTGCACTAAGAACTTAGACATTTCCTCTCACTGTTTCCTTCCAAATAAGAAAGCTGGATGGACGACCTCTCCAGACCTTTCCAAATAAACAATGCTCTGGTTCAAAGATCCCTTTATTCATGTAGGCTTATTCTTGCTTTTGCCACCTGTAGGATCTAGAATAGTTTGAGACTTGAAACTCTCATGCCTGTGAAAAGGGTCTCCACTTTCTCTGGCATACTGGAGATTATGTAAACCTTCCTCAGGGCTGAGGCAGTGACTGGGGCATTAGGGAGGTGCATTTACACATTCCCTGAAAGGATGTGTGGTTCGGAGGCTAAAGATAAGTCATAAGTGGTGTGTGCCAGGGTGACATTCAACACTGGTGACCCTGTTTCACTACTGACACTGCAAGGCTGCAGTGGGGCAGTGCTCAGCTTGGTAGACACCTCCAGAGCCTCCAAGTCCCGCCTACTGGAGCTCTTTTCCCGGAGCATCCTGTGCTTCTTGTATCTGCGATCCCAAAGGTTGGGAAACAGGAGACTTCTGTAGCATTCAACACCGGAATTCAAAGAGTGCCATTGTTGATGCTGATTTGTGTTGACTAATTCCCCATCTGTTCTCTAAGCAGGATTTTGCTCCAACAGGGAATGGGTGGGCACAGTTGTCCTGATTTTCTGATTTTCTTGATCACTGTGGGGATTGCAGGAGGAACCTGATGATGCTTCTCCAGGAAATGGCCTGGGCTTTTTAGACACACATGTAAAGGTTCTTGTGGCTCTCCTGCCTGCTTTCCATATCCAGCAGGGGAGGCTCCATTTGTCCATAACTTAGGCCTTGGAGAGCCTCAAAGCTGCCACCTGGGCCAATGTCAAGAGAATGGAACTCTTGTTCCCCAGCCCTTTCTTGGTGAGGGGTGAAAAGAAAATGCCATACAAAGTTCTTCTTGTCACCTAATGTATCCCCCATTCTCTCTCTCACCCTCTTGATGCCCAGATACATAGATCCCATTTGTTCATTCATTTTATACATTTATTGAACAAGCAATTGAGAATAATAATGGAGAATCAACCATGTATCAGGCATTGAGAATGTAGTAAGAAGCCAATGGGCCTATCTGGAGCCCCCCTTAAAGAGGGAGGGCATTTTGTGGTCAGTTTTCCTAGATGTGATAGGCATATTCCAACTATTTGAATGAAGTATCATTTTTCCAGCAGCTAATAGAAAATTCTGTGAAGGACCTAGCCTTGGTTGAAGAGATGCTTTGCCCTGGGGAAGCATGAACCTGTGGGATCTGGCCCTGGGATGGCACTGGGAGATGAAGCTGTTCTGCATAAGCAAAGTGGAGGGGAAACAGAGGCGAAGGAGGCCCTGGCGTGCCATTGTGCTGTGGGATTACTTGAAAGGAGAAATATATGGATGGGCAATCCAGGTGTGTTTTTGGGAGAGGCACTAGTGGGAAGGTAATGATGGAGCCGCCCAGTCCTGAGGTCAAAGCTGTGGGGGAATTCTCTTCATGGTCATGGCCGGAGGAGCAGACATAATTTGGGGATGCCATTGCTGACTGGAAACACGGGGTCTGGTGGGTGACAAAGCCCAAAAGCTGTACTGAGTCCAGGAACAGCCACCACCCCATCGGTTGAGACTGAGCAGAGGGGCAGCTTGGCACCAACCCTCCTGTGTCTACAGCACACAGGCCCACTTATGCACTCTTCCTTGAACAGGGAAGAAAGGAAAAAAAGGGGGCCTCAGGCCAAGCTACCTTAAAGGAAGAGACTAAGGATAGAACCCGAGGAACTGGTTGTCCATTTCTATAAAAACTCAAGTGAGGCACCAATAAGAGAGAATAAGGCTTACAAGATGTGCTGGCCAGAAAGTGCCCTCCTTGGGAGCGGGGAGAGTGAAGGAGGGACCCCTCCCTGGGCTCCACTAGCCAAGCTTCTGCCTGGAAAAAAAGGTTTCACTTTCCTATTTTATTTTATTTTATTATTTTATTTTATTTTAATTTTAAGACAGAGTCTTTCTCTGTCACCCAGGCCGGAGTGCAGTGGCGTGATCTCAGCTCACTGCAGCCCCCCGCTCCCAGGTTCAAGCAATTCTCGTGCCTCAGCCTCAAAAGTAGCTGGGACTACAGGCGTGCACCATGACACCAGGAGAACTTTTTTGTATTTTTAGTAGAGACGGGGTTTCACTGGCCAGGACTGGACCTCAAACCTCAGTAATGTGGCTCAGTACTCACTTAGGGCCAGGCTGGGCTCGAAGTCCCGAGCTCAGGCAATCCACCCTCTACTGCCTTCCAAAGTGCTGGGATTACAGGCGTGAGCCACCGAGTCTGGCCAGGTTTCATTTCCTAATTAGCTTAAAATACCTTCTGGACCGACAGCCTTATGGGAACATATTTTACATTGCTTGATTTGCTAACTGACCCTACCCTGCCTCCAGGTATAGTTTCAATTCTGCTATGAAGACCTATTAATTTCCTGTTCCACACTTCGTTACCATTTAGTAACTCGTTTTTCTGCCCTACCAAGCAATGCCCTGGGATTCCCACGTTTCTATAAATGAGAATTTTCTTTCCACACTTTGGCAGCATACCTTGCCTTTACGTAAAAATTCATACTCTCTTCCCACAAAGAAATTTTCTTAAAAAATATTCACACTGGCCAGGCGCGGTAGCTCACTCCTGTAATCCCAGCACTTTGGGAAGCCCAGGTGGGCGGATCACGAGGTCAGGAGATGGAGACCATCCTGGCTAACACGGTGAAACCCTGTCTCAACTAAAAATACAAAAAATTAGCTGGGCGCGGTGGCGGGTGCCTGTAGTCCCAGCTACTCAGGAGGCTGAGGCAGGAGAATGGTGTGAACCCAGGAGGCGGAGTTTGCAGTGAGCCAAGATGGCGCAACTGCACTCCAGCCTGGGCGACAGCGTGAGACTCCGTCTCCAAAAAAAAAAAAAAAAAAAATTCACACTCTATCCGTTTGACAAATTATTTATTTCCCAACTAAAGGAGTACTTATGCATTTGTGTTTCCTGTGGCATTTCTTGCACTGCCCTACTCCAGGGTGGATGATTTTTGGCAGAAATCTCTATCTTTGGTACAATGTCTTTAGAGGATGAATCCTCCAAAGGGATTTATTCCAAAGGCTTTTTTTTTTAATTCACTAATGTTTTATCCATATGTCTAAATTGATTCAAATAATTCTCAAAACTTAAATAAATCTCTCTCCTTCCTACACTTCCATGTTGACTTTAATCTTATTCTGTTTTATGGTAAACAATCGAAGTGTTTATCGAGAGCCTCCAAATATACTCATTTCCGGGGTATTATAATATGAAACATTTAATACTAAGGAGTGTTTGGTTACTCCTTGCTGCCCTGATCTTTGAAACAGAAATCAAATTCAAAAATTAATTGATCTCATTATCCAGTAGTTCTTCTGAATGAAGATATATATGTTAACACACATGAGCCAGCCCACTTGAAAATTAATTGCATAGAGGCAAAGTCAACAACTACCATCACCAGCAATACCAGAAGTGCCCGTGAAGCGTGTAACAAGGGATGAAAAATGGTATCACTCATTTGGAAACTGCTTTGGATAATTCAACTCTGACACTGGAGAAGTGGTCACTACTTTGTCCATATGCTACTCAAGTTTTAATAAAGTAACATCCAAGCTTCCAGAGAGAGTTAAAAAAAAAATTTCCCTTACAAGTGAACATTTGAAAATATGTTGATAAAGTTGAATGTAAAAAAAATGTAATAAACAACTAATAGGAAAGTTTTATAGGCAGTGCCAACTCACCTATGTCCCTCAGGTAGAGGCAGCCAGGTATTGGCAAATATTCAGTATTAACTGGGACCTAAAGGAAGTTCCCTTTCCTTCATGCTGCCTTCACTTCCCCTTTCTCTCACAATGCCATGGGAACAACTCTCTGCTGCTGGTCACTGGTGGTGTTCTGCCCCTCATGCACCTCCCTTTAGTCTCCTTTATTCTCTAAGGCCAATAACTCCCAACAACTTGAGGAAGCATTAGCCTCACTTCTGTGTTCAGTTTCCTGGGCCCCAGGAATTTAGCCTGAGATTCGGAACCCTTGCCCTCCTCCCTCTCTGTCTTCCTTTCAATGGGAGGAGCACTTCCTTGGTTTCTCAGAGTCGGCAAGTTGTACCCAAGAGCACCTTCCAACTGAGCAGCACTTGGCTACTTTCCCTGACCAGCAGTGACTCTGCCTCAGGGTTTCTCATTACAACATATTTCAGAAAATAAGACAATAGGTGTGGCCCTAAGTGAGTACTGAGCCACATTACTTAGGTTTGAGTTCCAGTCCTGGCCAGTTAAAAAATAAGTGTGTATTAAAAAACAGATGGAGAAGAAGCACTTCTGAAACATTGCCATAAGAGCCTTTGAAAATCTGTGCTTCTACAACAGCGATGAGAATGCTCACCACAAACACGCACACACACACACACACGCACACACACACACACACACAGCCAAATCAACTTATTCAGAGCTATGGAAATTAATGAAAGGCGCACAATAATTTAAGGAATATTTATTCAAGGAAAATGACTGAATTCTGGTGAAAACTGGGAGTTTGTGGTATTTTAACTTTCCCTGTTCTATCCTCCTCTTTTAGTTCTGCAGCTTTCTTGAAACAGCCTTACCACCATGGTAGCAATAAAAACCAGCAGCCTAGGAGCCTCTAAAGAAGATGAGGAAGGGTTTGGGGTTCCCCAAAAGTCCCATCTGCAGAGATTTGCCACTATTTGACCTGTCTGGAAGATCACTGGATGTTGTGAACTGAATGTTTGTGTCCCCTCTCCAAATTCATGTGTTGAAATCCTAACACTTAAAACGATGGTATTAGGAGGTGGAATTTTGGGGACATTAGGTCATGAGAGTAAAGCCATCATGAATGAGATTAGTGACCTTATGAAAGAGACCCAAGAGAGTTCCTTCACCCCTTTTACAATGTAAGGATACAGTGAGAGCACAGCTGTCTATGAACCAGGAAGTAGGCCCTCACCAGATACCGATTCTTCCAGTATCTTGGACATGGACTTCCTAGCTTTAAGAACTGTGAGAAATAAATGTTTGCTGTGGAAGCCACATAGAATATTGTATTCTGTTATGGAAGCCTGAACTGACTAAGACACTGGAAAAGCCCCCATTCCCAGGGCTTGTCTTTATTTGATTTAATTCAGGATGCACACAGTATGAACAACCCAATGCCCAGGACATTAGTCTAAAATAATCAGCAGCAATTGCTGAACATAGCAGCTGCTTGAGGCAGTGATCCCATTTGTAGCAAACAAGTGGCTCAACAAAAAACCTGAAAGGCATAACTAAGAAATAAGATGTCTACAGGGAGCTCTGAAAAGTGTTGACTTATTCCAGGAATTCTAGAAGGCCGTGCACATAAACAGGGCTATATGCATGCCTGGGAAAGGCCTAAGAAGACCCTGTACTTTCCCCTACGGCTAACCATGAGGCAGGAAGTAAAGTCTAACAGAGTTGCACATCGCTGGGACAGCAAAGGTATGCCTGACAAAGGCTGGGACAAGGCATTTAAGGAAATCACTGTCCAGTCACTAGCTGACCACTAAACCAATGAAGCAGACACACTCAAGTGGCTGCACAAGCAAGACAAACTTTATAAAATTAGTCAAGGAAGTCACTAGGCAAATTCACAACAATGAAGAAAAAACAAATAGCAGCAATACCAAGTGCTGTGAAGGAGGGAAAAAACAACTCACAAAATTGATATTTGATAATCATTACTTAAAATGACTTTCACCCATAAGTTATGAGACATGCAAAGATAGAGGAAAGTATGGCTGATACACAGGGGGAAAAATCCACTAGTCAATAGAACTGACCCCACAGAAGCCCAGATATTTGACTTATTATACCAATACTTCAAGTAAACTATGATAAATAAGTTCAAAGAAATAAAGAAAAATCATGTCTAAAAAGTTAAAATATGAGAATATCTCACTAAATAGAGGCTATCAATAAAGAGGAAGACATTATATAAATGAACCAATAAAATTTTGGAGTTAAAAACTAAAATAAATGAAATTAAAAACTAGAGTGATTCAACAACAGATGTGAATTGGCAGAAGAAAAAAATCAGTGAACTTAAAGATAGGGCAATTGAAGATAGACAGTCTGAGAATCAGAAAAAAAAGAATGAAGAAAAATGAATAGAGCTTCATAGAGCTGTGGGGAACTATCAAGCACACCAAGATATGCATAATGGGATCCCAGAAAGGAGGCAAAAGAGGAGAGTAGGAAGAATATTTGAATAAATAATTGCTGAAAATGTCCCAAATATGACAAAAAATTAATATGCATATCCAAGAAACTCAACAAACTCCAAGTAAGGTAATATGATGAGATACACCCCTAAACACTGTTAAATGGTTCAAAGCAAAGGCAAAATGAATCTTGAAAGCAGCAAGAAAAGGTGATGTACCATGTATAAGGGATGATCATTAAGGTTAACAGCTGACTTCCCATTAGGAGCCATGTAAGCCAAGAGGCAGTGAGATGATACATACTGAGTGCTTAAAGAAAAATATTATCAACCAAGAATACTATGTCTAAAAAAGTTACTTTTAAAAATGAAAGGAAATTAAGACATTCTCAAAGGAAGAAAATGAAGAGTTTATTATCAGTAGATCTGCCCTACAGGAAATAAATACTAAAGAGAGTATTTCAGTCTCCGTGAAATAAATGATACTAGAAAGTAATATGAATCCATGCAAAGAAATAAACAGCATCAATAAATGTAATTGTTATGAGTTGAAATGTGTTCCCTCAACATGCACATGTTAAACTCCCAGTCCCCAGTATCTCAGAATGTAATCAGATTTGGAGATGAGATCTTTAAAGTTATGATTAAGTTAAAATGAGGTCATTAGTGTGGGTCCTAATTCAATATGACTGGTGTACTTATATGAGTAGGAAGAGACACCAGAAATGTACATTGACAGAACAAAGGCTATGTGAGGACATAGCAAGGAGGTAGCCATCTACAAGCCAGTGAGAGAGGTCTCAGGAGAAATCAAACCTGCTAATATCTTGAGCTCAGACTTCTAGCCCCTAGAACAGTGAAAAATAAATGTGTGTTATTTAAGCCATTCGGTCTGTGACACTTTCTTATGGCAGCCCTAGTAAATATACAGTGATTAAATAGGTAAATATTTTGTAAAGTATAATTTTTTTGTTTGAAACTCTGTTTCCTCTTCTTTGATTTGAAAAACAATGGCAAACAACAATAATTATAAAACTGTGTTGATGGTCTTCTAATATACCGAGACATAATTTGTATGACAAGAATAGCACAAAAGAGGAAAGAAATCAGCTATGAAAAACTCATAGCTAATATTACATTTAAGGGTGAAATAATGTTTTGCCAAAAGATCCAAAATGAGACTAGGATGGTCACTCTCATCACTTCTATTCAACATTACTACAGGGTAAACAGGTATGAAAAAGACATAAAAGCCATCTAGATTGGAGAGGAAGCAGTAAAATGATCTCTATTTGCAGATTACATGATCTACTATATAGATTCATTAAAAAACTGTTGGAAGGAATAAATATTATAGCACATTTGCAGAATATAAGATGAAAATACAAAACTAATTACATTTCTACCCAATAGCAATTAACAATCCAAAAATGAAATTAAGAAAACTTTCCATTTGTAATACTATCAAAAAATAAAATACTTAGGAATAAATTTAACAGAAGTATAAATCCTACATGACTAAAACTATAAAACATTGTTGAAAGAAAATAAAGAAGACATAAATACATGTCTTCTTCACATGTAAAGACATCCTATTTTCATGGATCTGAAAACTTAGTATTGTTAACATGTTAATGATACCCAAATTGATGTTGATTCAGTGAACTTTAGCTCAAAATTCTGTCTTCTTTTTGCAGAAATTGAATAGCCATTTCTAAAATTTATAGAAAATTAAAAGGGGCCCAGTACAGAGAAAACAATCTTGAAAAAGAAGAATTAAGTTGGAGTACTTAGTCTTCCAAATTTTGATGTTTGCTACAAAGTAATAGTAATCAAGACAGTGTGGTACTGGTATAAGGACATATAGATCAATAGAATGTAAATAGGATTTCAAAAATAAACCCTTGTGTCTGTGGTCAATAGATTGTTGACAGTCTTCCAAGACCACTCAGCGAAGAAACAATAGTCTCTTTAACAAACGGTGTTGAAACAACTGTATATCCAGATGCAAAATAATGAATTTGTACCTCCACCTCACAGCATATGCAAAAATTAGCTCAAAATGGGTCAGCAACTTAAATACAAATAATAAAATTATAAAACCCTTAGAAGAAAATATTAGGAGTAGATCTTTGACCTTGGACTAAGCAATTGTTTCTTAGATATGACAACAAAAACAAAAGTGACAACATTTTAGAAAAAAATGTTTAGAGAAAAATTACATTATATTTCACCAAAATTTGAAACTGTTGTGCTTCAAAGGGCACCATCAAGATAGAAAAGACAACCTAAAGAATAGGTAAAATATTTGAAAATCACATATGTAATGAGACTTTTACTAGGAATATATAAAGGCTACTTTCAAATCAACAATAAAAAGTCAACAACTCAACTGGAAAATGGACAAAGTATTTGAATAAACATTTCTCAAAGAAGATATACAAAAGGCCCATAAGTATATGACAAGATGTCCAACATTATTATTCATTAGGGAAATGCAAATCAAAACCACCATGGGATACTATTTCATACCCACTTGGATGACTAGAATTCAAAAAACAGACAATAACAAGTGTTGGCAAGGATGTGGAGAAATTGGAATCCTCATACATTGCTGTGGGAATATAATATGGTATAGCCACTATGGAAACATTCTGGCAGTTTCTCAAAATGTTAAACATTGTTACCATATGTTCCAGAAATTTCACTCCTAAGCATGTACCCAAGAGAATGGAAAATATGTATCTGCACAAAAGTTTGTACATGAATGTTCATGCAGCATTATTCACAATAGTCAAATGGTAGAAGCAGTTGAAATGTCTACCAACCGATGAATAGAAAGGCAAAATGTACTATACCCACATAATGGAATATTATTCATCAATAAAACAGAAATGAAGACTGATAGATCCTACAATATAGACAAACCTTTAAAATTTTATGCTCAGTGAAAGAAGTCATCCTAAGAGTCCATATATTTATATAGAATGTCCAAAATAGGCAAGTCTGTGCAGACAGAAAGTAGACGAGTAATTGTCAGAGGGAGATGAGGAGTGAGTGCTAATAGGTATAGGGTTTCCTTTTGGCGTAATGAAAATGTTCTAAGATTAGGTTGTGGTTATGAATGTACAACTCTAATTTTATTATAAATGGCTGTTTTATATTTTAAAAGGGTCATTTTTAGCTATTTTTTAAAAATAGGCATATTTATGAATAAGTTTCAGAAAGATGGATTGTCAGGTTTCATGCATTTTATGTTATTTATAAGAAAAGGCTCATCTATTTGTAGAGGAAGTGACGTATTACATTTTAGAATGTAAAATGTGTAAATTTCAGTTTCATTTGTGGGTAAACTGGTTGTTGTGGGCCTGTATACAAACTTACCTGCCATCTAGTATCTTTTAGGCAATGTTGGGAATCTATTCTATCTCCCAAACCTAAATGGTGGCAACTTTCACTTTCTGAGGAGGTCAACATGTACAGAGTATGGTGGTGAATACAAAGCTTACTGAGAGCAGTATCTTCATTGTTGATCCTGGAATAAACTAATTTGAAAAATGAAAGATTTATTTACAAACAGGGTTATAGTCAGTCATTCTTTCATTCTTTGAATCCACACATATTTATTGAGCACCTACATGTTTAAGGCATTTTCTTACAAGTTGGGAGTAAAATAAACTGAGCAAGATAAAGTTATTGTCTCTTAATAGAGAAAACAAACAATAAAAAGTAAATAGTTACTAAATACAAGGTCAGATAATGGTGACTTATTAGAACATAGATGAGTTAAAAAATAAAAAAGTCCTGGAATCTGCTGATTACCTGGAGTAGAAGGAATGTTTTCCAATGAGTTACTATTTGAGGAGAGACCTAACTGAAGTGAGGTGAGGGGGGTAATTATATATGAGCATATTTCCCTAAAGGGAGGAGCAAATGCAAAGGCCCTGGGGCAAGAGTGTGCTTGCCTTGTCTGTAATACATTAAGGACTGCATTGTGGCTAGAGGCCAGAGATTTAGCAGGAGAACAAGGATGGAGAGGCGTTCAGAGAGGAATCAGGAGGAAGATCATAGAAAGCCTTGTAAGATTTTTGAATTTTATCTTAATATCTATTGAGAAATTAAAAGCCAGAATTTTTTTATCTTAATACCAATTGAGAAATTGAAAGCCAGAATTTTTTCTTTATTTTTCTGTAGCTCTGATTCCCATGAAATAAATCCAGAGTTTTTCAGAAAATGTGCTGTCCCAATTTTTCCAAATTTCTGATAAAGTCTGATTTCTCATTTCTTTAACACTTGCATGCACTCCAAGAAAGGCATGAAACCTTGAAATGCCAAATGCTTTCTTTCCAAATTACATCATAACTTAAATCTCCTACTACCAATCTTGCCTTGAAAATCTTCTGTTGTGAGACAAGAGTACTTTCAGTGATGGAGCATAACCAGGAGGAAACAGTCCCTGTTGCTTGGGTCTACTCCCTCTGGCATACCCAAGGTATGCCGACAATTTAGTTGTGTCTTCCTGATACCAAAACAATTGTTCTCTTAAACAAATAAACAAAAGCACCTAGCAAAACAACTAGTCAGTCAGTGCTTTGATATTTTTGTAGATTGTTTTATTGTTTTTGCTACATAGAGTTCTGGAACTAAGAAATTTTACCAACAATTCTCAGGCTATAAACTGTTTTCCCCATGGAAGTAGACAGAGAATTAAAGACATATTGGAAGAAGAGCTGTTTTCTCTCTTCCTTGGTTTGGAAATGAATTGCTAATCCATATGGCATGGACCTCACAGACAACATTTGCTTTCACCCCACAACACCTCAAAGCAGGAAGCTTCAAGCACATGGCAGACAGCTCTACTTCCTCAGCGCACTACTGAGAAATGGACATTTTATGAAAGATTTTCTGAGATGATGGAGGAGGGAGTGGGAGGCTGAAGTGTTACTTTATACATAACATTTCACTTAAAAAATGTCTGCCTCACATCACGTCTTCTCTGTGCTCATTATTCAGAGCTGTTCCTTCTGGGCCTTCTTTTTTGAAGTGTCTAAAATATTTCCTCTGTTCTGAGCCAGCTTACATGGGGGGAGGGGGGAAACACCTAGCAATTAATGGGCAAGTGCCCTTCATTGTTCCTCAAGCATCTCCAATTGAGGAAGAGGCAGGGTCTAAAAGTTTAAGCAAAATGCCTTAAAAGGAAGAATGCAACTTGCAAACAGTAGAGGGTAGCCACAGTGAAAATGGGTGGTCTATATTAAGGTGGGCACAGGGGACTGAAACCAGGCTGCCAGAACATGGTGTCCAGAGAGTTGCCCACAGCCCAAAGGTGATTAATCTCAGGCAAAGACTCATCATCAGGGAGGTTCCGTGCAATTTCTCGAGGTGAGAATGGAAGCAGAAGGAATTCCTAAAAGGAAAATGGAAGATGTTAATAGATAGGGTGGTCTTGTAGCCACTGGTAGTTAGAAATCTACAGAGGCAATCAATTAGTGGGCAAAGAAAAAAACATAAGCAAATCTAGTATGTCCATCCTTACATACCATTAGAGAACAAGGGGGCTAGAAGTGATGGACACGATTGGCAAAATGAGGCAGATTTCTCTAGTCCTAGTAAATATGAGGGGCCAGGTAAGTTATCTAGAGAGACTCAACTCACGAATCAAGAAGAAATAAACTTACTACAAGTGAGGAACAAGATAAGGGCTTGACCTCAGGTTCTAGGCAGAAGTTCAGTTGTGCATGTCTGTGGGTGTGTGCATGTCTGTGGGTGGGTGTGTGCGTGTGTGTATGTGTGTGTGCATGTGTGTAAAGGATGTAAAAGCATCGTCTTTGCCTTGGACATCACATCAGACAAGCATTACAGAGAGACGCATCAGGATGTATCAAATGCTATGGTGTCCTGCTTAACCCTACGGTGCCCAGCACTACCCAAACTCTGGGCATTTTTTTACTCTGTCCTGTTCAGCATTGATTTTTCTTACTCAAGAACAGTTCAATATTAGGAAGTAATTTCTCTGACTCTATTGCCTATCCTGTGTAAGTCATATGTATTTTTACCCAGGTATTTTGGGAACATGGTTTAATTAATTGGGAAGCATGATTCCACTGATTCGAATTTTATGAACCAGCAGATCAGAGGAAAGGAGAAAGAAGTAATTTGAGGGTTATAAAATCATTTGCTTGTCAAATGTACACTGCAGGAATGAAGAAAGAATTCCCAAATCTCTCTAATGCATCCAGGTGAACTATCATATTTTAGGAGCACTCATCGTGAGCCCACTCTACCCAGTTCTTTCTACTGGGTACTTGGAAAAACAGAAGACCTGGAACTTTGCATTCCATGTATTTCCCTACAAATATAGTATATGCTTCAGTTTTGAATTCCAAAAGCACGTCTACACAATCCATTAGTATTTACAGCTTTGACATTTGGCAAGGAATTTTGACTATGCCTGGGTGAGAAGCAATAAAACTCTCTTGTGTGGCAAATTACTTTGCTATTGAGGGTCACTGCGTGAATGTGAGCACAGGGAAAAGCCAGTCAGGGAGAAAACTAACTAGTCCAGAGTGTATTCCTAATGGTTATGCTTTAATAAAAAGTTAACTTATTACTTAAAAATTAAGCTACCATTTCTGATTTATCTTACCACTAAAACCACAGGTGGATGCTCAGAGTTATTGATCCCCAGCTGATACACCTTGACATTATCAATCATTTCATAAAGTATGTTGTTAATGGCAAGGGCACTAAAAAAACTTTTCGACCAAATGAATCAAAAGTGGAACGTGCACTTTTAACAAGTCAATTCTTTAAACATATACTTATCAAGAATATACTATGAATGATGGGGAATTCCAAGATATATGGCATCAACTTTACCTCCAGGGGCTTCCAGTTGAAAGGTGGACATTGGTATTCAAAAAGATCAAGGAAATATAGGGTCAGCATCCAGCAATTGGCAAAAGAATTGAGTTTTAAATTATTTAGGAAAAAAGAGACATATCTTTTCTCTAGAGTGATGAGGAAGGGTTTCACTGAAGAAGGGAATTTCAAGAATTACATGATTTTAAAGGCAGCATCTTGAAGAATATTAGAATTCTGAAGAAAATATTAATGGACAGAGTGTTGTCCTTGAACCGATGGCCTATGAGACCCAAGAACGGCTGGTTCAAGAGCCAACTGAGGATGTTTTCTGTGGTTTCTCTCACTTTGCTTTTTTTTTTCCTTCAGAGTCTAAGCATTGGAAGGCTAAACTGATATGGCCCAGTTTTCTTTTAGAAATCTCAAAGATGGCCGGGCGCTGTGGCTCACACCTACAATCCCAGCACTTTGGGAGGCCCAGGTGGGTGGATCACTTGAATCCAGGAATTCAAGACCAGCCTGGCCAATATGGCGAGACCCCATCTCTACTAAAAATACAAAAATTAGCCAGGTGTGTAATCCCAGCTACTAGGGAAGCTGAGGCACAAGAATAGCTTGAATGTGGGAGGCAGAGATTGTGGTGAGCTGAGATAGCACCACTGCACTCCAGCCTGGGTGACAGAGTGAGACCTCTGTATCAAAAAAAAAGAAAAAGAAAAAGAAAAGAAAACAAATCTCAAAGGTAAATTTTAAATGCAAGTAAAGATTTCTATGTCATAATAAAAAGATTTCATGAATAGAGGAAATCACTTCAATTCTGCACAAAATTTCCCAATTCCAGGACATAAATAGCACATGGAAGCTGATTAAGCTGCCTCTCACCACCAGACTTACCATCCAGAGACCTGAATCCCAAGCCATGAGTACTCGTGGGAGCCATAAGTGATGTTTTTCCAGTATGTTGACTGATCTTACCAGACAAAGGCGGAGATACTTGAACTGACCCTCCAATGTCTAGGATGGCATGCAGTATGCTCAAGGCACCCCAAAATATTAATTTAAAGAGAAAACCTAAATCAAATCAGTCTTCAGTGCAATTCCTGTTTATACTCTTCCTAGCTAAATCTCAATTATTAGACCAATAGGGCCAGCCAAAGTTTACATAAACAAACACTTGCAGGTAAGAAGAGAACTGAGGATGGAGGATCATGCATAGGATCAGAAAATGGAGTCATTCAGAAAGCCAAGTTAATGTGCTAAAGTCTTCTGTCTCTCTTCCTGCCTTCCACTTTGTGTGATGCATCTGTAATATTCACACTCTGTCTATGCTACAGGCTTAGTGAGTCATGGTACAATTATCTAACTGGACTCTATTCTGTTTTTTTCTCTAAACAAGGGAGAGTTCATCTCTCTCAGTGATGACACAGTATTGCCCTGTCTCACTATCTGCCGTACTGATTATTCAAATTACTCATTACTCTACTTAGTGCTAATTCCTGTGGTGTACCTGGTAATAATAAATACTATTTTACCTAACCAGTCTTTAATTAGGCCCAAGTCAATCCCTGTAAATGAAGCAATGTTCACAACACTCCTAGAAATTTGTCTACAAAATTCACAAGAAACCATTTTCTACCTTTCATCCATACACATAAAAAATTCCTCTAAACATAAAAAAATTAAAAGACTGAATTATGCTGTCTTGCAGATGGAACCCTCCAATGTTAGCATTTCTTTTACTGTTGTGAATGAGGCAGATGTTATCATCACATCAGCCATAACTTATATGGCATGATCCCCTCCTAAAGCTACTTTTTATTCTTGCCCCTTCAGGCCCTTTTATCAATAGGACCAGGGAAGGGACATAAACTGCTCAGTATCACACAGAAATGGTGCCTGTCCCTATCTCATTCTGCTCATCAGCACCATCTCCCACTTTAACGAGGCCTCAGCTCCTGAAATGGCACCTCTATCCTTCACTCCAATCCTCCACCTACTGCTGTGTCTCACACTTGTTCTAATCCTGGTTTGGGCAGGGATAAAATGTAGACTACTGTCATTAATAGCACTTTACTTATTTTCTATAAATTATTTTTCATTTGTTTTGTTATCTACCTCTTTTGGCAACTTCTACTTTGTCATTTAGTTCACTAACTGACCTACACAGTACATGGTGTGTCTTTGTCTTCAAAGTCACACAAGATTCCTGAGCCTATTCAGGGAAAAATAGAATTTCCTCTCTGTAAATCCATAATTTAACTAGAAGATTTAATTTCCTTCTCATGATCAGTTTCCCTTGAGGTGACATTCTTTTGCAAAGGGTGGTAAATGTCTAGATCTGCACACTCTGGCTTAGATCAGATCTTTATTGCCCTCCTGATAGACAAAGCACAGGAAGCAAGTCAATGTGTCCCAAGGTGGAGTTCAAGTTGGATAAAACAACTGCTTAAGTCTTCCATCTTGCATATTGGAAAACACAGTTTCATCTGGTTTCATCATCTTAAAATATATTTTATCTATGACTTTGACTTATTAATAGAGGGAAAATATCAACACACTCAAAGAATGTAACAAAGACCAATTTTGGGAACTCTAAGTAGAGAAATCATAGTCACTGGTTTTCTGCAACCAAAGCTTGATTTATTGTAAAAGGGTCTATCTACAGTCTACACAGATCTAGTTACAAAGATCAGAACTTCTGAAAATATAGAAAAAAATGTATTTTGGATACAAAAGCTTTGCAATAGCTCTCAAAGATTATAAAAATAAAATTTAGTAATGCAAATGAGAGCAATCTTGAGAAGGAATACACACACACACATGAACACACATGCACACACACACACACCCCACCCTGGTTCCCAGGACCTGTGCCTGCTCTGGCCATTTGCTGTTTGCCCCTTCAGACCCATCCATTATTCCTCTCTGCTGTCCCTGGACACTGTACTCTAGGAAATGCTTTTGCTGAGCTTCTTGCCCTCTGGCTTCAAGTTTGGCCAACAGGAGGTATCAGCAGGATATCATAGTTTAGAGATACAGAAATCGAGGTATCTATTCCTTGAGCTCCCTCCCTACTGGACCAAAGATTAACAATGGCTCTGTTCCATGGCCAAAGCCCATAGCTCTTATTGAGTGATCTTCTCCTAAAGCTGCTCTCTATTCATGCCCCTTCAGGCCTAGGAGTAGTAACATTCCCTGGCTTATTTATTTATTAGCTCTGATGTGCATCACTATTCTCAGTTAATTTCCTTTAACTCTATCTGTACTTTTGTAAATCATGCCTTCATTAACCTGTCGTCACTTACCCCACTGAGTGTGTCATCTGTTTCATGTCAGACCCTAAGTAATCAACACCCATTCTTCTCTGCATAATTGGGGCAACATCATTTTTACCAACTTGTTCTGCTTAATCTCATTTCTAGCACTAAGCCTAACCTACAATGGGTATTAGGCAATCCCAATTCCTCCAACTTCTCAGACTCTGCATTACATCTGCCTCGTAGGTTGTTGGGGCCCTGATACATGCTGATGTTTCTCTCTGTCATTCTTATCTGATGGGACATACAAAGCAAAGACCATGATTTTATATCATGGGAACTGGACTTCTGCTTGGAACTGGACTTCTGCTTTGAACTGAACTTCTGCCTTGAACCCTAGGCCAAGCGCTTATCCTGCTTTCCACTTAGGGTAAATTGATTCCCTCTTTATTCCTGAGTTGAATTTCTCCCTAGGTAACCTATCTAGCCCCTTAAACCCTCTAGAAATGGAGGGTGGGTGGAAAAGCCTGAGGACTTTGCCCACTGGGGGTGACTGGCCCACACATAATTCTCAGTTGGACCTTCAGAAACCTGGAGCAAGATGCAAAACCTGAGTTCTTCTCAGTTCTTCTCTTTCCTTAACCAGTCACTCATTAATTGAGGTCATTTCCTTACTGTCCCCTAGCCACTGCTACTTTATCTATTAAAAATAACACTTTCATGAGTTTATTGAGTGTGGCAGGATAATTGGATGATAATTTGCCTATCACTCTTTCTACAGTGTTTCCTGATATCCCAACCTTCTTCACAGTGAAGCAACAGTGAGAATTCCTACATGAATTTCCCTAGGCTTTCAACTTTCTAAATAGATTTTTGAAACCTATGACTGAGAAAATAGCTTGACAAAAGAGGTGTATGAGTCTAAAACGCCTCTGTTTTGAGCTTCAAAATTCAGATCTGTAAAGGATTCTGAGCATTATGTTGAAGCCATAACACTAGCAATGTGGGTTTCTCAAAAGGGCTGAGCATCCTTCTCCCACTAGTTAAGCCAGTGGAGGGGAGTGGTATTAGAACCCTAACATAAGTTTGGGTATCAGACAGTAGATTTGTGTGCCCCACTTTTTCTGGAGAAATGGAAGATGGATGGCCTAGGGTTGCTTGAGCCACCATAGAAAGCAGGAATTGGATTGGATAGAATGTCACGTATGCCTAGGCAGGGGCTCTGAGACTGGACTCCCAAGTTTCCCCAGAAGGATGTGAGACAGATCCACTGTGTCAAATGCCATTTGGAGGATTGTGGAAAAAGCCGATAATGTTTGTAGACCTGAAGAAACCTCACACTTGGGAAGAGGGAATACAGTGATAGATGGCAGCATGGATAAAAAACAGCTCAGCATTAGTCAGCCTGAAGGAATAACAACAACCCAGGTCTGGTTCTAACAGAAGATGGCTGAATAAGAACAGCTCTGGTCTGCAGCTCTCAGTGAGACCAATGCAGAAGGTGGGTGATTTCTGCATTTCCAACTAAGGCTCCCAGTTTTTCTCGTTGGGACTGGTTAGAAAGTGGGTGCAGCCTATGGAGGGCGAGCAGAAGCAGGGTGGGGCATCGCCTCACCTGGGAAGTGTAAGAGGCCAGAGACCTCCCTCCCCTAGCCAAGGGAAGCCATGAGGTACTGTGCTATCTGGCCCAGATATCGTGCTTTTCTCATAGTTTTTGCAACCCCCAGACCAAGAGATTCCCTCATGTGCCTACATCACCCAGGCCCTGGGTTTCAAGCACAAAACTGGGCAGCTGTTTGCACAGACACAGAGCTAGCTGCAGGAGTTTTTTTTTTTTTTTTTTTTGTACTCTAGTGGTGCCTGAAACTCCAGTGAGAGAACCATTCACTCCCTGGGAAAGGGGGCTGAAGCCAGGGAGCCAAGTGGCCTTGGTCAGCAGGTCTCACTGACATGGAGCCTAGCAAGCTAAGAACCACTGGCTTAAAATTCTTACTGCCAGCACAGCAGTCTGAAGTCGACCTGGGATGATCAAGCCTGGTGGGAGGAAAGGCA
The DNA here is from genome assembly GCF_006542625.1 of Nomascus leucogenys. Lineage (NCBI taxonomy): Eukaryota > Metazoa > Chordata > Mammalia > Primates > Hylobatidae > Nomascus > Nomascus leucogenys. Next base: position 46,091,506 of record NC_044396.1, on the reverse strand, counting down.
TTCACCATTACTGAGGCAAGAGTAGGTGGTCTTCCCCTCATAGTACTAAGGAAGCTGCCGGGAAGTTTGGACTGGGCTCACTGCAGCACAGCAAAGTGCCTGGGGCCTGACTGCCTCTCTAGATTCCTCATCTCTGGGCAGGGCATCTCTGAAAGAAAGGCAGCAGCTCCAGTCAGGGGCTTACAGATAAAACTCCCAACTTCCTGGGACAGAGCACCTGGGGGAAGGGATGGCTGAGGGTGCAGCTTCAGTGGATTTAAATGTTCCTGCCTGCCAACTGTGAAGAGAGAAGCAGATCTCCCAGCACAGTGCTTGAGTTCTGCTAAAGGACAGACTGCCTCCTTAGATGGGTCCCTGATCCCTGTGCCTCCTGACTGGGAGACACCTCCCAGCAGGGGTCAACAGGAACCTCACACAGAAGAGCTCTGGCTGGCAATAGGCAGGTGTCCCTCTGGGACAAAACTTTCAGAGGAAGGAGCAGGCAGCAATCTTTGCTGTTTTGCAGCTTCCACCAGTAATAACCAGGCAAACAAGATCTGGAGTGGATCTCCAGCAAACTCCAGCAAACTCCAGCAAACTCCAGCAGGCCTGCAGAAGAGGGGCCTGACTGTTGGAAGGAAAACTAACAAACAGAAAGCAGTAACATCAACATCAACAAAAAGGATGCCCACCCAAAAACACCATCCAAAGGTCATCAGCATCAAAGATCGAAGGTGGCTAAATTTATGAAAATGAGGAAAAACAACACAAAAATGCTGAAAATTCCAAAAACCAGAATTCCTCTTCTCCTCCAAATGATCACAGCACCTCTCCAGCAAGGGGAAAAAACTGAACAGAGAATGAGCTTGATGAACTGACATAAGTAGGCTTCAGAAGGTGGGTAACAACAAACTCCTCTGAGCTAAAGGAACATGTTCTAACCCAGTGCAAGGAATCTAAGAACCTTGATAAAAGGTTGCAGGAACTGCTAACTAGAATAACCAGTTTAGAGAAGAACATAAATGTTCTTCTCTAAATGGAGCTGAAAAACACACCACGAGAACTTTGTGAAGCATACCCAAGTATCAACAGCTGAATCAATCAAGCGGAAGAAAGGATATCAGAGATTGAAGACCAACTTAATAAAATAAAGCATGAAGAGAAGATTAGAGAAAAAAGAATGAAAAGGAACAAACAAAGCCTCCAAGAAATATGGGACTCTGTGAAAAGTTCAAACCTATGATTGATTGGTGTACCTAAAAGTGATGGGGAAAATGGAACCAAGCTGGAAAACACACTTCAGGATATTATCCAGGAGAACTTCCCTAACTTAACAAGACAGGCCATATTCAAATTCAGGAAATATAGAGAACATCACTAAGACAGTCCTTGAGAAGAGCAACCCCAAGACACATAATCGTCAAATTCTCCAAGGTTAAAATGAAGGAAAAAAGTTAAGGGCAGTCACAGAGAAAGGTCAGGTTACCTACAAAGGGAAGCCCATCAGACTAACAGCAGATTTCTCTGAAGAAACCCTACAAGCCAGAAGAGAGTGGGGGCCAATATTCAACATTCTTAAGGAAAAGAATTTTCAACCCAGTATTTCATATCCAGCCAAACTAAGCTTCATAAGCAAAGGAGAAATAAAATCCTCTACAGGCAAGCAAATGCCGAGGGATCTTGTCACCATCATGCCTGCCTTACAAGAGCTCCTGAAGGAAGCACCAAATATGGAAAGGAAAAACCAGTACCAGCCACTGCAAAAACATACCAAAATATAAAGACCAATGACACTATGAAGAAACTGCATTAACTAATGTGCAAAATAACCAGCTAGCATCATGATGACAGGATCAGATTCACACATATCAATGCTAACCTTAAATGTAAATGGGTTAAATGACCCAACTAAAAGACACAGACTGGCAAATTGGATAAAGAGTCAAGACCCATTGGTGTGCTGTATTCAGGAGACCCATCTCATGTGCAACACATAGCTTCAAAATAAAGGGATGGGGAATATTTACCAAGCAAATGGGAAAAAACAAGCATGGGTTGCAATCCTAGTCTCTGATAAAATAGACTTTAAACCAGCAAAGATCAAAAAAGACAAAGAAGGGCATTACATAATGGTAAAGGGATCAATGCAACAAGATGAGCTAACTATCCTAAATATAAATGCACCCAATACAGGAGAACCCAGATTAATAATGCAAATTCTTAGATATATAGAAAGAGATTTAGACTCCCACACAATAATAGTGGGAGACTTTAACACCCCACTGTCAATATTAGACAGATTAATGAGACAGAAAATTAACAAGGATATTCAGGATTTGAACACAACTCTAGACCAAGCTGAGCTAATAGACATCTACAGAACTCTCCACCCCAAATCACAACAAAATATACATTCTTCTCATCACCACATAGCACTTATTCTAAAACTGACCACATAATTGGAAGTAAAACACTCCTCACCAAATGCAACAGAACAGAAATCATAACAAGCAGTCTCTCAGAACACAGTGAAATAAAATTAGAACTCAGGATTAAGAAACTCACTCAAAACCACACAACTACAAGGAAACTGAACAACCTGCTCCTGAATGACTACTGGGTAACTAAAGATATTAAGGCAGAAATAAAGACGTCCTTTAGAACCAATGAAAATGAAGACACAACATACCAGAATTTCTGGGACACAGCTAAAGCAAAGTTTAGAGGGAAATTTATAGCATTAAATGGTCACATCAGAAAGTGAGAAGGATCTAAAATTGACACCCTAATAACACAATTATAAGAACTAGAGAAGTAAGTGCAAACAAATTCAAAAGCTAGCAGAACACAAGAAATAACTAAGATCAGAGCAGAACTGACAGAGATAGAGACATGAAAAATCCTTCAAACAATCAATGAATCTGGGAGCTGTTTTTTGGAAAAACTTAATAAAGTAGACCACTAGCCAGACTAATAAAGAAGAAAAGAGAGAAGAATCAAATAGACACAACAAAAAATGATAAAGGAGATATCACCACTGATCCCACAGAAATACAAACTACCATCAGAGAATACTATAAATACCTCTACACAAATAAGCTAGAAAATCTAGAAGAAATGGATAAATTCCTGGACACATACACTCTCCCAAGACTAAACCAAGAAGAAGGTGAATCCCTGAATAGACCAATAACAAGTTCTGAAATTGAGGCAGTAATTAATAGCCTACCAACCGAAAAACCAGAAGGATTCACAGCTGAATTCTACCAGAGGTACAAAGAGGAGCTGGTACCATTCCTTCTGAAACTATACCAAACAATAGAAAAAAAAGGGACTCCAGCCAGGTGCTGTGGCTCGTGCCTCTGATCTCAGCACTTTGGGAGGCCAAGGTGGGTGGATCACCTGAGGTCGAGAGTTTGAGACCAGCCTGACCAACATGGAGAAACCCTGACTCTACTAAAAATACAAAATTAGCCAGTCATGGTGGCACATGCCTGTAATCCCAGCTACTTGAGAGGCTGAGGCAGGAGAATCACTTGAACTAGGGAGGCTGAGGTTGCAGTGAGCTGAGATTGAACCATTGCACTCTAGCCTGGGCAACAAGAACAAAACTCTGTTTCCCCAACCACCCCCCAACCCCCAAAAAAGGACTCTTTCCTAAGTCATTTTATGAGGCCAGCATCATCCTGATACCAAAACCTGGCAGAGAAACAACAAAAAAATAAATTTCAGGCCAATATCTCTGATGAACATCAATGCAAAAATCCTTGATAAAATACTGGCAAACAGAAACCAGCAGCACATCAATAAAAGCTAATCCACCACAATCAAGTCGGCTTTATCCATGTGATGCAAGACTGGCTCAATGTACACAAATCAGTAAGTGTAAGATATCACATAAACAGAACCAATGACAAAAACCACATGATTATCTCAATAGATGCAAAAAAGGCTTTTGATAAAATTCAACACACCTTCATGCTAAAAATGCTCAATAAACTAGGTATTGATGGAACATATCTCAAAATAATAAGAGCTATTTATGACAAAACCATAGCCAGTATCATACTGAATGGGCAAAAGCTGGAAGCATTCCCTTTGAAAACCGGCACAAGACAAAGATGTCCTCTCTTATAACTCCTATGCGACATAGTATTCTAAGTTCTGGCCAGGGGAACCAGGCAAGAGAAAGAAATAAAGGGTATTAAAATAGAAAGACAGGAAGTCAAATCATCTCTGTTTGCAGATGACATGATTGTATATTTAGAAAACCTCATCATCTCAGTCCAAAATCTCCGTAAACTGATAAGCAACTTCAGCAAAGTCTCAGGATACAAAATAAATGTGCAAAAATCACAAGCATTCCTATACACCAATAATACATAAACAGAGGGCCAAGTCATGAGTGAATTCCCATTCACAATTGCTACAAAGAGAATAAAATACCTAGGAATACAACTTACAAGGGACATGAAGGACCTCTTCAAGGAGAACTAGAAACCACTGCTCAGGAAAAGAGAGGTCACAAACAAATGGAAAAACATTCCATGCTCATCAATAGGAAGAATCAATATCATGAAAATGGCCATTCTACCCAAAGTAATTTATAGATTCAATGGTATTCCCATCAAGCTACCATTGACTTTCTTCACAGAACTGGAAAAACTACTTTAAATTTCATATGGAACCAAAAAAAGAGCCCTTATAGCCAAGACAATCTTAAGCCAAAAGAACAAAGCTGGAGGCATCATGCGATCTGACCTCAAACTATATGACAAAGCTACAGTAACCAAAACAGCATGGTACTGGCACCAAAACAGCTATATAGACCAATGGAACAAAGCAGAGGCCTCAGAAATAACACCACACATCTACAATCATCTGATCTTAGACAAACCTGACAAAAACAAGAAATAGGGAAAGGATTCCCTTTCTGACTCATAAGTGGGAGTTGAACAATGAAAACACATGGACACAGGGAGGGGAAGATCACACTCTGGGGCCTGTTGGGGGTGGGGGGCAAGCGGACAGATAGCATTAGGATGAATACCTAATGCATACGGAGCTTAAAACCTAGGTGACAGGTTGATGGGTGCAGCAAACCACCATGGTACATGTATACCTATGTAACAAACCTGCACCTTCTGTACACGTATCTCAGAGCTTGAAGTATAATTAAAAAAAAAAAAAAAAAACTCAGGCCCAGGACTGGTGACAGACAGTTCAGAGGATCCTGTTGGATATGGACATGTCATAGCCAATAAGCAAACACTGTGCTCCATCTCTTACTTCCCACTTGCCTTGCTAGTGTGTAATCTTCCCATTCCTACCCCACAAAAGCTTATATGCAACCTTAGGAGGGCTGGGGGAAGAGGAACATTCTATTTGACTAATAAAACTCTAAATTAACTGAGTTTAACTAATTTAATAAGATTAATTTTTCTGCGACCAGTTAAAACAGTGTGTCAAGGTTATAATGTTATAAAACACAGTGTTAGATTTTTGCATACCCACGTTTGTGGTTTATACAATGAAAACCAGTTACATGACAATTAAAGGAGATAATACATGTGAGATGATGTTTTAAAATTTTTAAGCATTATTTCAAGACCCAACAATAAGGACAAATAGAAACCACAAATATATTGATTTTTTTGAGTGACTGACATTTAAAAAAATTATACAGGTATATTGATATCTTTACCAGATATGGCTTGTTACCTATACATCACTGTTCACTCATTTCTTTGTCTAGGCATCCATCCTACTCCTCTGGTCCCATCTTTCCAGGGAGGAGGACCTCACACCATGATTCATGCTTGCTCAAAACCAACCTTCGTGGACCTTTTGGTTTTGTGTGTGAGCCAATTATGGTAAATGTGATGTGAGCATAAATCTACTAAGAAGGTTCTGGGAAAGGTTTCCCTTCCTAATAATAAGACTTAGGAGACAGCCTATCTATTTCTCGCTTCTGAATGTTGTCATGCAAACATAATGCCTGTGAGGGGAGCCAGCATGCTGATGTCAACATTGAAAGACTGACGTTCTTGATATTCTGCCCTAACTGGGGCTGGCAGTATCTAGTTCCAAAATTTGTGTGAAGTGGATATATTTGTTATTTTTAAAGCAAGTTGAGTGAGGGTATTTTTTTGTTACCTGGAGTTGAAATCATCCTAAATTTTAGTTAATAACATATCTATTACTGGATATAATTTCTATTGAGTTGAATCTGTTCTGCAACCAAAATTCCACGTTAAGATAGCCATTCCATGATCTGACCAGTGGTGCAAAGGCTGAGCTGGTCAGAAGCAAAATATTTTCATCAAGTGCTTTGGACCAATTTCCTTCAAAAATGATTAATGCCTATGCCTTACAGTAGGATATTCAAATATAAAAAAACACACTAAGCCTCACCTATTTTCTGGGAATGCACTCATTCAACCTTATCTCTCAGAAGCCTGGAAAAAATTTCCCAATGTGCCCAAGGAAGGCAGTCTCACCCTCGGGTACAGACAGGAAAATTTTAAAGCAATTAGATCTAGTTGATCCCCGACCCTCAACATTTTTTTTTGTTTCTGCCTGAAGGAAATTAGCCAATGTTTCAGAAAGTAACAGTTTTAAATCAAATGCCATTGTTAATGATTTTCTATCAGCATTGTAACCTGCACTTCTACACTTCTACTTGCCATTCTGTGACCTATTAGTCAAATGGTCCTTTTCAGTTTGAAAAAAAAATTATGTCTCTGTTATGTATTAATAAAGCATGGCACTATATTCTCTAACTCACTACAAATAATTCCAGGAATGAGCCACAAGAACAAAGTGCTATCAAAATTAACTGTGCCTATAAAGCCATATTCATAGGCATTGGTCTATTCTCCTTAATGTTACACAAGAAATTGAGAAAGCAAATTGCAAGAATGCCAATGTATAACAGAGTTGAACTGGTCTCTACCACCTGACAAAATGATAAAATAAGATTTGAAACCTCAAAGTAATCGGACAAGTGGAGGATCTATGGCTGATTGACACTCACTTACTGAAAGCTGAATGAGAATTACACTGGCTAGTTGATAGGCAGTAAGTGAAAAGACATCCCCTGGAATCAAGCTTGGGAGAACTAACTCTTTCTGATAGTATCAGTCAAATTCTCTTGAAGAGAAAATGTGAATTATTTTTTTTCAATTTCGGTTCTCTCAAGGATGTTTCATAATTTGAGGCTTTATATTCCAGAACAAGCTACTTAAACTAACTGTAGCTTGAAGACCTTATAAAAAAAATTAAATTGAGAATCTTCCTTGTCTTGTCTGCATTGTGAAAATCCTGTAAATATTCTGAAAACAGGAAGTCCCACAGAAGATAAACTGTTAGTCACTGTGTCAGTATCATTGACCACAAAAGCTGATTGAATAATCTATTGTCAGTAAAAATGGAAAGGTGATTGTAATGGATTATTTTTCTGAGTCATCCATGATGTTCATTCCCTTCATTGATGCTTTGTGTCTGCAGCTAAACTGTTTAGCTAAAAAGTACCATGCAAGTAATTCTGAAATTATGCATGGAGAAACCATTTAATTACTCATCATTGAAGGATTTATGTGCTTTATTATATGGTTTTATCTCTGATTCATTGCCTGTCTCAGCCTCCATTTGTAGGAAATTGATTGGAAGATTTTCATACTATAAAATATCCGTCTTGAAGCCAAGCATTTGTTTGGTACACAGGTGTGTTAGGTCAGTCTTGTGTTGCTATAAAGAAATACCTGAGGCTAGTCGCAGTGGCTTATGCCTGTAATCCCAGCACTTTGGGAGGCCGAGACAGGTGGATCACCTGAGGCCAGGAGTTCGAGACCAGCCTGGCCAACATGGTGAAACCATGTCTCTACTAAAAATACAAAAATTAGTCAGGTGTGGTGGTGCATGCCTGTAATCCCAGCTACTTGGGAGGCTGAGGCACGAGAATCGCCTGAACCTGGGAGGCAGAGGTTGCAGTGAGCCAAGATCGTGCCACTGCACTTCAGCCTGAGTGATAGAGCAAGACTCTGTCTTGGAAAAAAAAAAAAAAAAGAAAAAAAAAGAAATACCTGAGACTGGCTAATTTATAAAGAAAAGAGGTGTAATTGGCTCACAGTGCTGCAGGCTGTATAAGAAGAATGGTGCGACATCTGTTCAGCTTCTGGGGAGTTCTCAGGAAGGTTTCAATCATGGCAGAAAACCCAGGTGGAGCAGGCCTCTCGCACAGTCAGAGATGGAGCAAGACAGTGAGGAGGAAGATGCCACACACTTTCAAACAACCAGATATCATGAGAACTCACTCACTATTGCAAGGACAGCATCAAGCCATGAGGGATCCTCCCCGATGGCCCAAATACCTCTCACCAGACTCCACTGGCAACATTGGGAATTACATCTCAACATGAGATTTAAAGGGGACAACATCCAAACTATATCAGTAGGTAAGTCAAAATATTTGAAGAGCATTCATGAGAAACAAGGTCTTCGGAAGGAGCACAGGTGTCAGAAGTCCAGGCTCTAGTCTAAGTCTACTGCTTACGAACTGTGGTTTCTTAAGTGTATCTGTTAATCTCTCTGGGCCTCAAACTCCTCATATGAGAAGGACTGATGGTAATATCTGATTCATGGGATTGTCATCTAAACTTGTGAAATCATTCAGCACACAGCAAAGTGTTCTCTGTGGACTATAATTGTGTAAGAGAGGCCGTGATTGGGTGGTCAAAAATTAGTAGACTTGGGCTAATTGTAAATCAATACACTAATATCTACAACTATATAATAACTGCCCTGAACATCTCAAAGTCTATTCTGCATTTTTAACAGTGACAAAACTTTGCCAATTTGTGAACATCCTTTCCCGTCTTGACTGTCTGCCCCTACTTTATTTTTGAAACTCTTAAGAGTGCACCTATTCTCATTTGTTTCAAGGTTAACTACATGTGTTTCACATACATACAGCCAGGGTGGCATCTTGATAATTCACTAGCTGCTGTTAGGTAATAGTGCATGCAACAATTGCTTCATGCAACAATTGCTTCATTCCACAGATACACATGTTAAAGATTTTTTCATACACTTATAATTGTAGAGAAATAAATATTTATATACAACATGAAATAAATATTTATTAGAATAATAAATACTGGATTTACTCAATGTGTCATGCAAACTGATATAAGTTACCGGGTCCACATAACCTCTTTGAATGAACAAAAAGTTACTAAGTATTAAGAGTCTCAACTTTCCACAATGATATAAATTTATCAGATTAAGAGCAGATAACTAGAGCTCTATAAAATGTAAAATCCTTCAAGGAAGAAAATGTTCTTGATCATTGCTCTTTCTAGCAGAACCAAGATTACTTTGGTCTACATTAAGTATAATTTCTACTTAATTTATTACTTTGTGCTCTACTTTGAGATACGCTAAGCATGAAATCATCTCATAAATCTAAGTTCCCTTCTAGTCTAATGCTGTTGATGTAACAGAGTAGAATAATGTCGGCTATTTTTCCTGACGAATTTAAAAGACAGAAAATGGACTGAAGATTGGCCATGTCTTTTACTTTCTAAATGGCAGGTTTGTCTGTTTCAAAGCAAGAGACGCTGCTAAAATTGAACTAAACTTAACAGTGAAATTCCTTCTTTGATAAACCTGCTTGGTAAGAATCAAGAATTCTCTAAAGTTGCTTTTTCATAATCTTTAATATTCTGTGATCAATTCATATTGCTATTTAGATTTTTTTAAATCTTCATATACAAATATTCACTAATCTTCTTTTTAAAAAGAGCCAAAATTGTATAATGTTGAGACTTTGAGCATGAAATACCGGGATAATTGAGAGGGGCTCTATTGACTACTAAAGTGAGCTAACTCTAGTTAAGCTGTTTCTCCTCTTTGTGCCTCAATATTCTCATCAATAGGATAACATTAAACCATCTCTGCTCTCTGTCTGTTCCTCAAAAATGTATCCAATCTTAAAACAAAATACTATTATCACTTAGTGTTATAGCTGAAGACCCAGGCAACCATGAAAGAAGAATTTGAGTTTTAATGAAATGATAATCATGTTTATAGAATAATAGGTAGAGAATAACGTGCAAGGAATGCAGAATTCAATCAGGCAGTAAGTGATTAAGTTGAATACATTCAAGTGATAAAAGAACATATATCAGGGTTACAGAAATCTGTTGAAAACAACCAGGTATTATAATTTGAAAAGATGAGGACATAATTAGGGGCAAGTACAGCTTGAATCGGGAATGTGGACTACTGAACCAACCCATCTGAGGGATGTGTTACTGGAATAACAGGTCCAGTTGTTGACTCAGGCATGTAGCCCATGAGTTCCCTAAACCATATTTGCTCAAAGTCCTGTTGGCACTGCCTGTCTTACCCCTCTGCTCTTTCCTCACTGATGTCGCCTGTTGCTAACCTTTCTATTGCAGAAGGATCTGCACTTGTCTCCTCTAAGTCTTCAGACTCTGCAATTCATCATTTTCATCATTACCAAAGTCAGATTTCCAAACCCCAATCTCAGTTTTCCTTCTTAAAATCTTCAATGGTCTTCAACTGAATTTTTCTTCCCAGGACATTCAAATCCCTTCACAATTTCATCCTCAGCAGATTTTCAGTCTCAACTTCATTTCATGTCCCTATTGTCTGTGTTTGGGCCACGATGTCTCGCTGGGTTGCCTACAGGCCACCAATATCAGAATCATCTGAGATGCATGCCCTTGACCCCATTCCAGTCCTGCTGATCAGACTTTCCAGAAAAGCAGCCTTTGAATACACATTTTTAACTCACTCTTCAGGTAATTTTTAGTTACCCAAGAGGTATAGTCACAGTAGATAATTCTCTGTCCTCCCAGCACCCTGCTTCTCAATTCTCTCCTTCCTTTCTGCTTAGGATGCCTTTCCACCCCCATAGATCATGATTTGTAAATTTCTTCCTCCATTTCCTTGACTTTTGTTAATATTTACAGCACCCGCTTGGGGGTATTCATTGTTTCTTTCTCTGTAAACTTCTTGACCGGTGAACTCATGTCTTATTCATGTGTGTATCCTTAGCCCATATCATGTTCTTTTATGCTTAACAGGTCCTCAATCAATATTTGTACAATTAAATTTTTGAACTGCTCTAAGCCAATTGAGAGTCACAGGAGAACATGAGATTAATTCACACTAATGGTGTGTGGCAAGGATTTCATTGGTTTGCTTTTATCTTTGTGTTACTAAATAAAAGTCTCCGGCTGCAAGTTGCAAGACTTTTTCCTTAGGTAATGAACATTAATACGGATTGTCTGCAAACTTCAGAAAACAGAAAGCCAAATCAGACAAGATGGTCTCTATAGGTTTTCTTTTTAACATTTCATATATTGATTTGCAACCTAAGCATTTATTTGATCAAAGCTGTATGTCCTTTATAAATGTGTTAAATATTATTTTCAGTAAATTTTCATTGAGCTGGACATTGAAGAATTAGAAGGACTTCGACAGACAGAAATTATTATGCAATCTAGTCAAAGAAAAATAAAAAAATAGGCATGAAAAAGCAGTGAATGAATTAGCATCATTCTTAAAGGGCCAACTTAGCAGCTGGCTGATGAGTAACTATAGTTTTTCTTCCAGAGGACCTTCTGGCTTTGTTATGCTTTGCCAGTAGGGGCAATGATGTTACCTTTGAGGTGAAATGTACCCCTCCACTCTTTGGGAACCAATGTGGCCCACACTATGGCTGGTCAAATGGTGTTCACTCCTGGATCTGGCTTTTGGGGTGGAATTGGGGATGGAATTGAAAGAGGAAGGGAAGAACAACAGCAAGAATGCTTTCTTTCTCCTGGCCCAGAGAGGCTAATGGCTCCTTCTGGTATTCAAAGAGAAAGCCAATCCCATTTCCATTTAGATCAGATCCATAATCAGAAGGGAGCTTTGCAAAATCTCTTTTAGCTAGTCTCTAAAAAGGCTATTCAAAATCTATGCACTTATTTTAAGATGTAGTTTTAAAATTTTCATGTTAGGAAAAATAAATCACGTTAAACACATAAAAATAAAATGAAACCAGTTATTCTCAAACATTTCTCAAGCCAAATTAATCTCTAGATTCAATCTATGTAAATTTGGGGGAGAAGGCAGAATATGCTTTTAATCTCTCTTTTTATAGTAAAAATGCCATGATTTCTGTGACCATGTTGTATACATATGCCGGACAAAAATATTTTCATTTGATACGTATGGTGTTCGGAGACATGGGAAGGATTGAAGACCATCTTTTTCCAACAAAAACATAGGCAGTACAGAAAGGAGGATTGACACTAATTAGTATTATTGTTTTTTAAATCAATATATGCTACAGAGAATAGGAATAATCCTCTGGTTAACAAAAAATAATCAAAAATTTCTACATATTTTCCCTAGTTTCCCACATAATCTCTCATTTCCCACATAATCTCTCATTTTTCTATTGCAAGTTTTGCCAATGTTTCCTTATAAAGAAAAACCACAGGATAAAATCTGTAATGGTATAAAATGATAAGAACAATTTCCTTTTACAAGTATCTTTCCATCGGTGGCCACCTGCTACCAATATGTTGATGGTTGATGCTTGAAAGCTCCCAGATGTTCCTTACAAACAGCCATTTGTTTTCAAAACATTTCTATTTTGTTTTTCTTTTCTAAAATTTCTCTTTAAAAGGTATGTTGTTTTCTGCTCATGTTTCTCTTTTAAAAATTTAAATTATTCAATTTATTATTTAAATTAAGAATTAATGCTTCAATATCCAAAAATATTAGAAGAAACAAAATTCACACCCAAGATATGACTTTGATCAAAATAGTTTTTTAGGTTTTTTTGTTCTTTTCCTGATTGATGGATTTATTCAACAAATATATCTTTCAGCACTGATTTTTGTGTCAGGCTCTATGCAAGGTCCTAAAATCACAAGATTAATGAAATGTAGTAGCTAATATCACTATGTTCATAGTCTACTAGGGGAAAGCAGCACATTTTAAGATTATTATGATACAGTACGATCTACATAATAAAAAATATGCAATAGGCAGGATTTCCTAAATAGTGGTTGACAATTTCCTTAAGGTTTATGAAGTATTTATGGGAGTTAGGGCTATCATGATATTTTTATTTTTGAGAAAGCAAGCAATACATGATATAAATATTTTTAACTTTAAAAAGGTGTTGTTCAACAGTGTCTATGAGGGTACAGTCAACTTGGGCAGATATTCATAAAAGTCAACTTTGACAGATATTCATAAAAGGTACATGATGTGCTCTTGATTCAATCGTTTGGTTTTTTTTTTTAACCACTCCATTTTAGGTAGGTTTTGACCATCATATAGTCTTAAGCTGTGTTTCTTCATTGTTAGGTGTATTTTTAATGAATATTGAGGTATTACTTAGGCAGAATAAAATGCATCCATTTTAAATGTATGGTTCATTAAAATTTAACAAACGTATGCACTGGCTTCTTTTCTCATAACCACCAAAATAATGGTTATGAGAATCTCCTGTGTTATTGTATGTATCAGTAATTGCTTTTAACTATTGTGTAGAATTTCATTGTATGAATATCTCCTTCATTTCTCATATTTCAAAGGGATGGATCTTATGAAATTGTCAGATGTCACATTTTATAAATGCCAGTGAGGTCAATCTGTTTTGATGGTGCTGTTCAGGTTCTCCAGATCTTTATTTCTGTTCTATAAATTACTGAGAGAGCGATTTTGAAATATTTATCACTGTTTATAGATTTCACTGTTTCTCCCATTACTTTAGTCAGTTTTGCTTTATGAATTTTGGATGTTTGTTATTAGTAGCACATACATTGATGATTCTTATATCTTCTTGAAGAATGATCTTCTTATTATTTTGAAATATCCTTCTTTATTCATAGTAGTTCTTTTTTCTCAGACTGTAAAAATGTTCAATTTTTACATATTTCTTTATCCTTTGTGCTATTGTTTTCATTTTTCTTTAACTTTTACATGTATTATAACCCCTCTTTAAATGATACTCTTTTTGTTTTAAATGACAATGATCTTATAATGAAATTACAAAGAAAAAGTTAACTTTTTATATATCTGTTTTTTTTCCATTTCCAGTGCTCTTTATGAAACCTTGTGTATTTAAGTTTTCATCTGTTCTGATTTTCCTTAAGTCTAACAATCTTTTACATATTGTGTAGTATAAGTCATTGTAAGATATCAAATTCTCTTAGCTTTTGTTCATCTGAATTTTTTAAAGATTTTATCCATATTTTGTAGGGAGTTTTTATTGGATATAGAATTCCAGGCTGACCTTTATTTTCTTTTAATACTTTCTACATGTTGTTCCATGATTTTTCTGGCTCCCATGGCTTCTCATTAGAAATAATTTATAATTTTATATTTGTTTTTCTGTGTGTAATGCATCATCACCTTTATCATCTGACTGCTTTCAAGTAATCTTTTTTTTCTTTTTTTAGTTGTTTGACTAGTATGTGCCTAAGTCTAAAATTTTTGATCCCATTTTGGACTACGTAAACTACTTGAATCTGTAAGTTGATAATTTTCATCCAATTTGAGAAAATTTTGGTAATTATATGTCAAATATATTTTCTGTCTATTTCTCACTCTCTTTTTTTGGGATTCTAGTTATACTTGTGCTAGGTCATTTAATACAGCCATTTATTTCCATGAGGATCTATTCTTTTTCTTTTTTTCAGTCTTTTTTTCTCCCTGTTATTTAGACTTCCTCATTTATATTGATCTTTCTACAGCAAGCTTGTCCTACTTCCAATCTGTCCTGAAGATTGAGAGAATTGTTTGTTTACTGCCACTGCAATTTTAGTCCTAGAGTATATTTATTTCCTTTCTTAGAGTTTCAGTGTCTTTGCTAAATTCTCTGTCTATTCACTTGTTAACACTATAATTTTTGAGGACACTTAAAAATCATTTGAACCCATAATAAGTGCTTAAAATATTATTCTGCTAAATATAACATTGGGAGAATCTTAGGTTAATTTTCTACTGATTGCTTTTTTCTTGAGTATAGGCCAAGTTTTTCTGTTTCTTTGTATGTCTATTAATTTATTATTCTTTTGAAAACATGATGGGGATGTATTTCAGATATTTTAGTTTCTGTAATTCTTTCCTAAGGAGAGCCGATAATTGTTTGTAGTAAGCAGTTTAATTATTGGCTAATTTCACTGATTTCCTTTAAATTGTTTAATCTTAATTTTATATGTTTTTGGTTTGGTTCTGTGGGAAGCCCTAAACAATTTTTGCTTGGTAGAACTCAACCTCCAAACTTTATCTACTCTGTGCTTCTTATTGGTGTTTGGTTTCAAGCTTTGGGGGTAGGTATAGAGTAGCCCTTGTTTTCAGTCATGGTCCTTACTCCTAAGATGCAGCCTTTTTGATGTCTTCTTTGGATATCCCATGTTAAAGCCTTAACATCTTTCCATCTGGGCACACCAATGAGCCCAACACTACTTGATTGCTAATAGATCTGGTTGACTCTCAATCCTGTAGCTTCTATTCTCTGGAAAGCCTTAAGAAGGCTCAGCTTGCATATATCAAGCCCAGCTCTTGGTCAGGGACTCATGAGGACCCCTTTTATATGTGTGGATTTCCTCCTAAATAAGTACCTCTCTGTTTTCTAGTGCCTTCCTCTGCAGATTCAAGGAATGTCAGCTGTCCTGGACTCTGATCTCTGTCTCCTCAGCTCAGCCTACCTTTAGGTTAAGAACAAATTACTGGCTGGGCGCAGTGGCTAACACCTGCAATCCCAGCACTTTGGGAGGCCGAGGTGGGCGGATCATGAGGTCAGGAGATCCAGACCATCCTGGCTAACATGGTGAAATCCCGTCTCTACTAAAAACTACAAAAAAAAAAAAAATTCGCCAGGCATGGTGGCAGGCGCCTGTAGTCCCAGCTACTGGGAGGCTGAGGCAGGAGAATGGCATGAACCCAGGAGGAGGAGCTTGCAGTGAGCCGAGTTTGCACCACTGCACTTCAGCCTGAGCGACACAGCAAGCCTCCGTCTCAAAAAAAAAGAAAAAAAAGAACAAATTACTAAAGGAATACTTATTTGATAGGAACTTTGTCCTGATTCCATAACTATCCCTGTTCCCCCAGTACATAAACACATAAACACATCTATTTACCCAGATAACACCGAAACCAAGAGAAGAAAGGGGAAGTATCCATAAATCTTTTAAAATGTATTTTAGACAAGGAGAGTGGAGATGATACGGCACATGGAGAGGAAACCTAGGAACTCAATGGCAGATAATCTGAGAATGGGGATGTGTCGCATGGAATTTCAAGGTGGAAGCCTCTGTGAAGAATAGGATGGCATATTAGAGGCTTACGTCCCTTTGATTTGACACAGGCACTAAACCAAGTGTAAGATAGGGAGCCATTCATTCATTTGTCTGTGAGTCTCCTCACCCATCATTTTTGTATGCTAGTCCTCCTGTATAGAAAGATGTTTTACATTTTTGCTAAAATCCTTCTTTGTCATCTTATTTGACATTTTATACAGGTAAACTTAAACTATGTCTATGTACTAGGTTCCTGTTGCTGCTGTAACCAATTACCATACACTTGGTGGCTTCAAACAACACAAATATTTTGCAGTTCTGAGTCATCAATCCTGACATCAAGGTGTCAGCAAGACTGCATTTCTTCTCGAGGCTTTGGGGGAGAATCTGTTTCCTTGCCTTTTCCAGATCCCAGAGGCCACCTGCATTCTTTGGCTTATGGCCGCTTCACATCACTCCTGCCTCTGCTTTCCTCATCGCATCTCTTTCTCTGACTCTGGCCCTCCTGTGATTACACTGGACTCATCTAGGTAATCCAGGATCACTCCCCATGCCCAGATCCTTGACTTAATCACATCTGCAAAATCTCTTTTGCTCTAGCACAAGTTCCAGATATTAGGAAGGACAAGGACATCTCTGGCAGTCATTATTCTGCCTACCACAATATAACTATGTTATCATTCTCATATACAACACTCACCAACATAAACAAAATTTCCCATCACTTCTGACCTACAGTTGAAATAACTAGAAGTTGGTAAATTTAGAGAATCAGAGGTCTTCAGAAATTTGAGAATTTTTCTTTTAAATACCCCTTTTACACATTGATATCGACGTATAACATTAGTGAGGGAGAAAAATATAAAAGGAGATTTGAAAGTGTAATTCAAATTGATCTTCATAGAGTTTTAAGCATCTGTCTTATCAAACATTTTTTCTGTAGCACATAAACATGTTTTCATAATTTTTAGCAAGTTAACATTGTAAAACTATACCAAACTAGCCTTTTATCTATTTTAAACAAGAACTATTCACATTTTCAGTGCCCTATTAAAAGAGAACTGTTTCAAACAGTATCCTGAAAAAGCCTCTTTGAGATTTTCATTTAGAAACAAATCACAAAACTTATTTTTAGAACAAAATAAAAATTTAAGCATCAGGGTTTGAATACAATTAAAATTGTTTACACTAAAATATATATTTCATTTTCAAACCACACACAATATTATATATTTAGATTAGTGACTAAACATGATTTTTATTCACTAACTTGAACTATATTTTAAAAATTGATAATTTATTAAGAGGGAAAAGTCAATATTTGTGTCAATGTAGTATACATTAAAGATTTTATTCAATGAACTTCATAATAAATTCTTTAATATCATACTGATCCAAAATAAAAGAAACCTTTTAACCTAAAACCCCTTCTCTATCACACACCATACATTTTCTAAGTGGGAACATAACATTATATTATTATCATGCACCAAGCAACATTGGGAATGCTTATGTGGACTTAAGGGATCTCAAAAGTGAGTCCTTAGTTCAGCCAGGAGGGATTGGGGCTAAGGAAATCTTCCTAGAGGAGATAAGTTCTAAGCTAAGTGGGGAAGCATAAACAGGATTTAGCCGACGCAGGATAAGCAGAAGAGAAGAGAGGGGGGAGGATATTTCAATCAGATACGACAGCATGAAGGAAATCAACACTGAGACGATATCCCTAGATCATTAAAAAATAGACAGAGTGAGTTTAAAAGATGAGACTAGAGAGGTCAATAAGGAAAAATCGTGGAGGATGTTATGTGCCACTTAAAGATCTTGATCTTGATACCACAGTGAAAGGAGAGGGAAGAGAACCAATCGAGAAAGTGATAGAGGATCTCTGTGGTTTTGATGGACCATGCAAAAAAAGACAAACATGACCCCTGGCTTCATAAAACTTATGTTTTAGCAGCTGTAAACTGACAATTTGTAATTATTTCATTTATTTGCTTATTGCCTACTGCTCTAGAGGAAATGAATCATTCCATGCTATAGAGAATTATGAGGGCCAGGTGTTTTTCAACATTGTCAAGGAAGGGGACATCTAACCTGAGATCTTACTGGTTAAGAGGAGCTTGCCAGTTGAAGAGTTAGGGGGGAGATCTTCCGAAATGAGCAAAGGCAATGTTCCAAAGTCCTAGACAAGTTTAGCACTTTTAAGAAATAGTAAAAACGCTAGTGTCGATGGATCAGAATGTGATAGCAAAAAAGAAAAATACAAGGAGATTGGAAAGCCACATGAGGAGACAGATCATACAGTCTCATTGCACAATGGGAAAGTGCATCTTATTCTAATTGCAACTGGTGATGATTAAAATGTTTTAACAGAGGAGTGATGTAATTTGGTTTAAATTTTTTAAATATTATTTTGGCTGCTGTATGTAAACTGAATTGAAAGATAAGAGTGAAAATGAGGAGATCAAGTAGCTGAGATATGACATAATTTGGACCACGTGTGACAATAAAAATGGGGGAACAAGTGTATTTGAAGAAGCAAAAGCTAAGATAATAAAATGGCAAAATATCACAGTAGAAACAAAAGCGAGTGTAGAAATTACTGTGCCAAATATGCATAATATTTATGGACTGAATTCTTCTTTCAAAATTAAAGAATCTCATATTTTGCTTGGAAGCAAAATGCAGCCCTA
The DNA here is from genome assembly GCF_006542625.1 of Nomascus leucogenys. Lineage (NCBI taxonomy): Eukaryota > Metazoa > Chordata > Mammalia > Primates > Hylobatidae > Nomascus > Nomascus leucogenys. The sequence goes on along the minus strand of NC_044396.1, from coordinate 46,072,497 downwards.
TGCTGTTCACAAGACACGTGTAACATACAGTAAGAAGCACCGGAAACGGAGCGGTGGTCAGAGCAACCAGGGCAATGAAGACCATAAGTGATCTTATGAAATGGTGATGGCAACATCAGATAAATGCAATGCAAGGCCAAAGCTGTTAAAGGTGACAGTGAATGGCACAAAACAACAGATGTTATCATCCCCAAAGAAAAGAGAGTTGTCATAATCAGCAACACAATATTCACCATGCAGACAGCTTTGGAAATACGAGGGAACACGATAAATGCACAATCCCATTGCAACAGTAATGGGAAATTTTTTCATGTATATTTTCAGAAGTTGACAGATTTTGAAGATAAAAATACATAAGAGCATATAAAATTAGAATCAACAGTTCAATTTTGTAGCCTCAAACTCTGAATCTCTGTATGAAAAGCCCAAAACACAAAGAGATATAAATGCATGCCAACTGTGTAACAAGGACACAGAGACTACCTCATATGTCAGTTTACATGGAAGTGGGGAAGTGAACATCAAGACCAGCCCAGTTGTCTCAAGAGCCTGTGAAAAGCAGAAAACTGGTGGAGACTGCACAGGGCAGAGCAGAGCATACAGAGGTAGGAGTCCTGGCAAACCAAGTAGAAATTACCTATAGGAAAGACAGGTGTCCCTGCTCCCCATCCCCAGAGGGAAGTAGTGACTATAGTGTGAGACCTGGGGAAGAGATAATTGCCACTTGGATGGTAGAAAGGAGGAGGCTTGGAGGTGTGTAGACCAGAAGGGCATTATTGGAAAGATGTCCCAGAAGAGTGAGATGACTCTCAGACTCATCCATGAAGGGAAAGAAGGAGCAGTCAATGGAAATGAAGAATCCTACTGAAGTTAAAGCATTATCACAGCAAGACACAACAACAACAAAACCTACCTGTCCAAAAAGACTATATATTAAAGGAATGAAACTCTCCAACAATAAAAAATGGTATTTTTTAATTAAGAAATCTCGTAAGTCACCCAAATTCACACTCCCTAAGGAAAAGGACCTTGAACGGTAGGAGAATATACCACTCCAAAATATGTCACTTTGGCATAAGAATTATTTTTATCTGAAGCCAGTGAAGAAGAAGCAGATACAAGACAAGCTTTCTGCCCTCCCACTACTCACCTAAAAGCAAGACATAACTTTGTAAAGATGTCCCCCTTCCCCTCTGTACTAGGAAGACAGAAATTAATTATCGAAGACAACTGTAGACACTTACCAACCCGGAGACGCTACCAGAGGAATCTATACAACAAACCTACTAACTAGCCCTATCTTCCAGTAGTTTCTCCCCTGTGTTTACATTCTCACAGCTTGCCATCCTTAAAACTCAGTTGTTTTTAGAGACAGGTCTTGCTCTGTTTTTCAGGCTGGAGTGCTGTGGTATGATTATAGCTCACTGCAACCTCAAACTCTTGGGCTCAAGCAATTCTCCTACTTCAGTCTCCCAAGTAGCTAGGATTACAGGTGTGCACCACCACAACTGGCTATTTTTTAATTTTAATTTTGATTTTTTTAGAGATGAGGTTTTGCTGTAATGCCCAAGCTGGTTTTGAACTTCTGGCCTTAAGTGATCCTTCCACTTTGGCCTCCAGAAGTGTTATTAATAGAATTACAGGCATGAGCAACCTAGCCCAGACAAATGTGTTGTTCTTTTGTGAAGAAGATATATAAACCCATGGTCTAACCACTCTTTGAGGCACACATATCTCTGAGAGCTCTCAGGTATATGCACCAGGCACATGGTAATATACCTCTGCTTCTTTTTCTCTTGTTAATCATTGGTCAGTCTAGCTAACAGGATCTCAGCCTAGGAATCTAGGAGGAAGGGAAAGAGAAAAATATCTTTTTCCTCTTCTACAACTTAATGCTCTGGCAAAAGCACAAAACCTTTACAAAGGACCACAATTCAGATATAAAGCAGAGGAAAACTGTAAGATAACACTCTACTATGAGTTACATATCATCAAAAGCACTGTATAAAAAAAGATGATAGTTAAGCCTGGAAAAATCTGAGGAAAAGAACAAAATTGTATCAGAAATGAACACTAATTATAAATATCTAAGGAAAAATAGAATCAACTGAAAATGTACTGGGATACATCGAAAAGAGGTATAAAAACAAAAACATGCAAAAAAGTTTAAAAATTACAGATAAAATGATATAGAAATAAATACAGAAAAAGGTATAACACAGTAATGTCTCTGAAGAAGAAAAACCAAGCAATAGATTGAACTGATGTTTAACATTATTAAAAAAAATATTCTAGGCCAGAATGTTGAATTGTAAAGACTTAAATGTAGATGTTAAACGACCCACAGTGAATGTGGAGAGAATAAACCCAAAACAATACATTCTGATACACATCCTAAAAACAACTATTAAACTTCAAAGACAGAGAAAATTACCCTCTACATCTTTGGATAAAATGATCAAGTCACTTTTTGGTAAATTTAAAAATAATCCAAAAAATACACTTCAAAGAGTTTCAGAATCTCCCGCCATACCCTCCAACCCAAATGAAAGAAGTGAGACAAAGATTTGCAAGAACTGAATTTAGTATTCAATCAAAAATTGAATCAGCCCTGAAACCTGAAAAGAAAATCGATTTCAATGCTGATTTTATGTTGTAAGCCGGCATTGGTCTTGGAGTTTCTAGATCTTTGCTGGAATCCCACCTTAGGCAAGTTACGTAACCTCTCTGAAGCCGAACCTCAGTTTTGATATCTTTAAAATAGGAGTGATGAAACTTCAAAAGATGAATGTGAAAATTAAATTAAATTATACATTGAAAATGTCTGGCACATTACAAATATTCACAAAAATGAATTTTTAAAATTTTTAATAAATTTTTATAGAGTTTCTTAGTACTCTTATTAGAAAAAATATAGTTCTTTAAAAAATGTAGTCATAGCATATTTTCCCATAAAATGAATTACTGTAGTTCTTTTAAAATTATTTTTCATAAAACGAAGATGCCATCTCCCATTGTTGTCCAGGCTGGTCTCAAACTCCTGGGCTCAAGCAATCCCCTTGCTTCAGCCTCCCAAAGTGCTGGGGTTACACGTGTGAGCCACCCAGCTGGCCTGCTGTAGCTCTTCATATTATAAAACGACAAGAAAATTGAAGATTTTATCATGTTACTTTTATTTATTTTGTTAATTATCATGAAGATTTCTACAGTAAGAAATGTTGTCATGAAAGTGTTTATTTTTTATTTCTAATACTTCTTTTTATCACTAAGTCGTTTCCTTGCTTTTATTAACTTCTACTGCAGCCTTGTTGCAAGTTAGAAATGTAAATTCACTTGACCATGGGTTTCTTTTTTTCCTTGAGAACCTTAATGGATTTTCAAAATATCACAATACCTAATATGAGTTCAATATCTTACAAATCAAATGTTCAGAATGATTAGATTTTCTGGACTAGCTTTATAATACCACTTGAAATTTATATTTGTCAAGAATGTTGCTTTTTGATGCTGTGGCTTTACGTGAAGATTTTCAACTGCTTTCTGCTAAAGTGGGGTCATCCATTTTGTCTCAGAAAAAAAATATAGAATGAGTTTCCTTTCATTAACTTAGTTTCTTTTCTCAATAGCATTTTGTATCTGTATCTTTTCATACATAATTTATAGTTTGAAAATTTTCTTTGAAACAGGCTTTTGAAGCACCTAGAAGATGATCTTAACCTTTTTGACATTTATGCCTTCTGCAAATAGGAAAAGGGATATAAACTCAGGCATTTTTCTCTTGGCAAGTAAACACAGAATGACTATTTGTTTTGAAAAGATAAGTTAAACAGACCCCAGGAGAATTAGCAGTGTAGTTTAGTTTCTTCCACCAAACATCTGTGTGTTTATTTCCAGAAAAATAGAGAGAAGGAGCATATTTTGGCTGTTAAATAAAATACCATCCAACCTGCAGTGGAGCATCACTGCAGAAATCTCAGTCCAGCTCCCCTATGGCCACCATGCTTATGACTATGGTCAGAGGTAAATGAGAAAATAAAAGGTATATAGTACTTTCATGTTCAACATGCATATTTCAGTCTGTGTCCTCGGGAAGGGGACTAGACAGGAGATTATTGTGTAGGATGCCCCTCAGGAGGTGCTCATGGGATGAACACAGATGGAACAAAAAGGAAGGAAGCAGGATCAGGCAGAGACAGGGCTCGAGTAGTGACACCATCACCTCTGCAAGCCTGAGAGAAGCTCTGAAGATGGATGACCTTATGGAGCTTCCCCAAAGAGGGGCAAGACCTTTATGGATCTTCGCCAGTGGGTGTGGCCTTGGGTGAGGAAGCTCCCAGCTGCTGAGCTAATCCCCGAAGGGGCTGACAGTTGAGGACTGACTTCTAGCAACTAGGGTCGGAAACCTTGTTTTCCTGAGGAGGATCTAGGTGGTACATCATAGTACTAGAAAAGAAGGGAATTTCATGTTGAGAAATACAGATTCATGAGAAATCATCAAAACGGTTTTCTATTTAATTCAACACAATTCAATTTTAATGACTGTGTTCTGTGCATTCCGCTGGGAGACTCAGATTATTCTGAAATGATTGTCTCTTCTCCCTGTCTTTAGATAGCCAACAACTTGTTGGGGGTTGAGGAAGGAATCAATAACTACACTGCAAAGCAGAGTATCCTACATGGCATAAAGAGGTAGAAGTGATCTCAGAAGGTTACAGAGTAGGGGCCCTCAGGGAAGGCTTTAGGATGTGGGAGGCATTTGCAATGGATCTTGAGGAGTTAAATACATTGAAACAAAGACAGAGATAAAGGACTTCTAGGCAGAGGGGACATAGCTGGGTTTCTGATAGGATCTTAGTAACTGGATCTTGATGAGAACTTAAGAAATCCTTTAAAAAGGTGGACAATGAATGATTTTATTATAGAATCAATGTCATAGCCATAGAGTTGGAGAGGAATTTTTCTGTCCTTAGAAATATATCATTAGCAAAGTGAAAGAAGCACTTGTCCTCACACCACAAATTATATATCAAGTGTCCATCTCTTCATCTTTCAGAAAGGATGGAACACTATCCTAAGTGTTCAAAACAGCAGAAGTTTCTGTGCAGTTTAGATTTACTACAATATGAGTAAATAAACATAGAGTGTATATGTAAGCTTATATCTCCATATGGCAGGCAACTGCACCAATATGTATTGGAATCCAAAGAAGAAAAGAATCTATTTTCTCCTGTGGATCTGTTTCTCCCATTCCTAACAGAGCCTCAGGCATCAATCAAAGGTAGATATCTTTAGTAACCCACTTACTGGGCTCAGAGGAGCAAATTTACAGTTGCCTCCAGCTCTCCTCCCTCTGCCTACCCTTGTCTCTGTTGTGCAAGGAAATCACCTATGACCACGCTTATCTGCAGGACAATTGCTCTCAGGCAGTAGCCGTCACATGGTTGGCTCTTATAGTCCTGCAATTTTATTATGTTTACTTCTATTTTTCCAATTATTTTTTGCACAGGTTGCTCTGCAGATTAAATCCTTTATAGACAAAATAGCACTTTGAATCTCCCACAGCACCGTCATAGTGCCATGCCTCAACAGGTTTGGAGAAAATAGCTGATGATTCTGATTGACTGGGCACCTACTACCAAGCCAATAGAACATTGCTAGAAATTGCCATAGGTAGGCATACTACAAGGCCAAATTTAAGCTCTCAGGATGCAATTCATATTGGGACTCATGTTGCTACACACTACACCCTTGGTGGTCACTACCATGTTTTAGATGGCATGCTGTCCTCGGAGCTTAGGCCTACCCTGAAAATGATTGGGAAAGGCTAGAGCCATTTAGGCTGCTGATGTTGCCCTGGGAGTGAGGATGCTTGAGGTGGCAAGAGTGTGTTCTAAGAAGACTTTCTTAAGTTGTGTTTATTATTACAATGGAACTTTTCTCACTTTCCCCAGAGAAATCTTTAGTAAAATCTGAAGTAATGGTAAGTTAACTGTTGAGTTTGACTTACTTTTGGGGGTGAGAAGTATTAAGTCCTTCAGTGTGGGCACAGGAGAGAATCACTTACTAAGCTGGTGTAAGTGATATTTTTCAGAAGAGTTACTTTGTCTCTACACCTAGTAATAAACCATGAAGTTTTTTCTGTCCATATTCTTTAGTCTTATTCCCTGTGAAACCACAAAGATGTATCGTGTTCTACCTTGAGGAAGAGAACTGGACTTCAATGTACATACTCTGTGTACCAACCTCACACTTGGCTTCCTTTCGTTTCATTCATCTTTATTTTCATATTTCCAGTTTTCTCAACTTATTTCAGAATGTCTTCTTATATCAGTTGGCTCAGAAGCATTTCTAATGAAATTAAATAGAAAAATTAGAGGAGAAAGAAAGAAAGCATGGCAGAATAAAAGATGGCTCTCGAAATAGTCGAGTCAAAAAAGCTGTTAGGTTTACCCTGAAATTGACCAATGACTTTAGATTGTTACATGTTCCTCTTTCAAAATAAACATCACTTCTCAAAGTATCAAAGGTTTAAGTTGTAGAGAAATGGCAGAACTTTTTCTTGCAATCATTGCCTTTTTTCCATATTTAATCAGAAAATAAGCAACAAATTTGTTAAGTGCCTGTTTTATAGCTGCCTGCGTAAAGAAGAAGGAAGAAAGGAAGAAAAAGAGAAAGAATAAAGAAAAGAAGGAAGAAAGGAAGGAAAGAGGAGAGTAAAGCAGAGGGACAAGGAGAGAGAAAGGAAGAAAGAAAGAAAATACAAGAATGACATCTACGAGCCCAGTAGATTTCTCCTGATTTAACTTCCAGAACTCCCCTTGCATATTAAAGATTTAATCAGTGATTCGTTAACAGGGAGGATATCAGCATTAGAAGGATGTGTGTGTGTGTGTGTGTGTGTGTGTGTGTGTGTGTGTGTTTCAAATTCTTCATTACACCATCCATTCAAGAATGTGTCGTGACTTTACTGATATTAACATTTACCATCTTAGTAGAATTTGCTGAAGGAATCCTGTTGCTTCCCACAGCAGTATTGGGACTTAAAAGTTGAGCACCCTTGGTACCTATGAAGTCAAATCACTCAGTTATAACTTAGAGTAAATGATGTTATTTTTTATATGTGAAAATCTTATATACTTTGGGTTGCAATTATTGCTTGAAGTGATTTCAGGGATGTCTGTCAGAAGTAAATGCAAAACTTCTTTTTCTAAGGAAATCCCTGAAATCTTAGCAGCCTGTGAGAATTTGTGTTCTCAGTTATAGAATTGTTGGGCCATAAAGATAAAGTGAAACCCCAGTCAAAATAAAGATAAGCCCATAGATAAAAATTATTGCCCAGATTTTCCCTGTTCTCATCTTAATCCTAGGCAAAACTACAAATAATCCCTTTCTTCTCCCTGTGCCTATAGACTTCTTTTTTTCACTATTCTATTTGTTCCCAAGGCATATAAGCCTTAGCAGGGGTAAAGACGGGATCAGTTCTAACTCCCACTTCCTTCAGGCTGAGGCCTCGCTGTTCATCCTGTTGGTGCCATTAGACCTAAACCCCTTTGGTTCCCAGGGCTGTAGCACTGCAGAAAGTCAGCTCCCATCACTCCCCTGATTTTCGCTTTCCTTTTCCATTTGGCCTGTGAGAATTCCTTTTACTTTTCTTAATGATAACTTAGGATTTTAAAGTCTCTTTTATCCAGCAGGATTTCTAAGTGCTGAAGGAGTAGAAGGATTTTTAAATAATCAGAAACATCGTATGTCTGGAAATCTTCCAGTAATACTGTTAAATTATTTCTTTCTGTGTCAGTGGGTCAGCAAAATGTGACTGTAGAGCTGGGACTGCCTCTATGCACAGGGCATCTTGGAGGAGCTTTTGCTTCTTAATCAGAAATGAGGGATTGTAACTCTGTCTTTCTTCCCAGTGACTGTGTCTATATGCTGATCTTATAGCTTTAAAGAAAGGTGTGTTGGCTTCTCTTCAATACTTCTAGAAAATACCATGATGTAAGCATCAGTGATCATCTTAAAAAGCCACTATAAATGAGACTGAACCTATCTTTTGCATGTATTATCCAAATGCATTACAATTAAAAATATTTGCTTGACTTTTAACTATCCACTTACTAGTTATCTAAATTTAGTTTTAATATAACAAAATGTATAATGCTAAAAAATACGGAGATTATGTGATGAAATGTGAGATAAAGTTGCCTCTATTTAATGACAGATAGAATGAGACTGAAATGTCTGGAGAATTCTAAATACCTGAGTGTCGATGGAAAAGCTAATCAGAGCCTCCTGAAAATAAAAGACCGAGTCAACAGCCTTAGAAACCACTGCTTTATTTAAAAAAGAAATCAAAAATTTTAAAATTACACAAATAAAAGTGAAAGTGGTATTTCTTTAAATTTGCACTAAATTTCCATTAGTCTTTCTTGCTTACTTTAGTTTGATCAAGAGTAAGAGCCAGTCAAACTTAATGAAAAACCGTCTCTTCATTTAAAATTTTAAATATTTGAATATTAGCACCTAGAATAAAATGCCATGAGGAGCAATTTAAACCACTGTAAAAACTGAATTTCCAGATGGTTAGAAGAGTTGTCTGCTCATTTCTCGGCTGAGGAAATGGTACATCCTCTCAACAGTCTCACACTGACTCAGGGACAGGTCCAATGAGATCCAGGCTTATGAAATCCTTCACCACTTGTCTTGATTTTCTGTTTTTCTTTTTTATCAACAAGTAATATTCTTTCTCCAACTTTCAATCATTATACTCTGTTATTAGAAGATATTTAAATTTGCTGTCCTGATGTATGCATCCCAACAGAGTGATATTCTTGCATAATTGGGCTATTGTGATGAATACTGGGTAACAGAACATAAAATGATGTCATTAAAATATAGCATATTGATGCTTTGTCAGCAAGTTTTGCCTGGTCATACTTGAATGAACCATCTTCTGAATTATTTTTAAAGGTGTGAACACATAGCTTAAACTTTTTAATGACTTCACAGACCCATTCAATTTATAGAAATCAATATAATTAGTATTTGCCCAGAACATTCATGACTATAGCCAATAACTTTTTCCTTACACAGCCTGCACATTTTAGCATGACATCACAAACCATTAGAGCATTTAACACTAAGCTGCCACTAAGTGTCTACTATGGATTAGGCTTTACATAAAATCCTTATAAAAATCCTCCAGATTCTTATTATTACCCACAATTTACAGGTGAGAAAATGGAAGTCAGATAGTTCAAGTAATTCACCCAATATAGTACACCGATTAAGTGTCAGAGCCATGACTTTCTCCAGGGCCGTTTGATTCCAAGAAGTTTTTCATGCTGTTATCCTGCTTGCACGTGGCCCTGGGATGAACCAAGACAATAACTAAATGATACTCACACATGGTTTATAGATAAGGAATTTCAGTTGTATCCCCAAGAATGCATCAAAACTAGTGTGATCCTAATGGCCTGATTAAAATCTAATTTTCTCTAATGGAGATCCTGAGGAAGGAGCACTGGAAGAAGCAAAAATTCTTTGGCTTCATACTCAGGGAACCTTTCCTGTTTCTCACAGTAGTGTGGATTTGGCTTATCCTAGCTCCCCTTCTCCCCAGTAGAGAGTCAGTTTAGCTCAACAAACATTGAGTGAATAGAACTTCCCAAGTAACCTACGCCAATGTCAGGTCTGGAAACAAAAACAATTAAGGCTCATTTTCTGACCCTGAGGAATGGACAGTTTAATCTCTTCTATTTTTATTGTCTTTCCCACTCCAACCAAATGAAGTTGGGAGACACATTAGTTACACACACTTCTACTGGAATCTGAGAATTGCAGGTTGCATGTTCCAGGCCTTCCCTGTCAAGAATGAGCTACTGGTCTGGTTCACAGTCCCTAGGTGAGATGGCCATAGGGTAAGTACTTCTCACACTGTGCAAATATTTTCCACCGTTGCTATGTTGATCAGGAGAATCAGGGCTGTCCTTTGCTGCCAGAAGCAGAGGGCTTGTTCCTTGTTCTTGAATGTCTCCTTTGTCTAAATTACTTTAGTTTCTACTATACTGAGATTTTTAATTTGTTGATTATCCATTTTAATAAACTGCCTACTTATTACTGACAATGGCAACGTGAGGTTAAGTAATTTTTTTTTTTTTTGAGACGGAGTCTCTGTCTGTCACCTAGGCTGGAGTGCAGTGGTGCCATCACGGCTCACTGCAAGCTCCACCTCCTGGGTTCACGCCATTCTCCTGCCTCAGCCTCCCGAGTACCTGGGACTACAGGTGTCTGCCACCACGCCCGGCTAATTTTTTGTATTTTTAGTGGAGACGGGGTTTCGTCGTGTTAGCCAGGATGGTCTCGATCTCCTGACCTCATGATCTGCCCACCTCGGCCTCCCAAAGTGCTAGGATTACAGGTGTAAGCCACTGCGGCTGGACCAAATAATTTTTTTTAATATCCCTGTTTCAGGCTATAAGGGAGCATATAGCACTCTTACAGCACCTTTCCAAGGTTTTGTTTCTCTGTTTATGGTGATGTTTTCTATGCTAAAAGAACAAAAATCATAATTTGCTTACATTATTTGTTTTCATTATTCTTGTTTTGGAAATAATTGTTTACAAAAAATGGAATCACAGTGAGAAACTTTATCTTGTTTCCTAAGAAGCATGGAAATTGAAGCTGCGAAAACTAGTTGACCCTGTAGAAACTCGAATTTACCGACTCTGATAGAAAACTTAGAGCAGCTCCATTTCTTTTGAATACCTACCCTAAATGGATGATATGTGGGTCCTGAACATTGGACATACATTATCTGGGGTCATCCTCGCCTCATCATTGCTATAATGATGGGAAGGATAAGAGGTTAGCTGACATGCCCACTGTCACACAGCTTTGTAGGTGACAGAGCTGGAATGTGAACCCAGGGATCTGACATCAGGGTGCCCCCCTTGTAGCACTGTGATACATCCACTCTTCGAATACCCGACATGAATAATTCTAACTACTGTCCAAACACTCTATGAAGCAACTGAAACCCAAAGAAAAGGATCACATGCCTATATTCTAAGTTACTGGTCTTCAAAATTGTATATTCTATACACCCTAAAATAAGTTTGAAAAATTATACCTTATTGCATATTTTTAGGTTGGCATATAAAATTCTTCATCATAAATTTAAATATCTATGATGGTGCAATTTCTTGAGTTTTATACATATTGGTGATTTTAAATGAAATTTTCACATTACCACTTAAATGCATGCACTGGATTTAATTACCATGGTAATTTGATACCCATCATCATCCATTTAAAATATATGCGACTAAGTTCTTTAGTGGTTGGAAGTTTTACACTGTAACTTTTTCTCTTTGACTTTATATTACCATTCTATGTATCCCGCAGAATTCTACCCTCATAAGACATTAATCTGCTTGAAGGTCTTTTTCTTAAGTTTTTAATTCTTACAGGAACATAATAAGAGTATATATTTATGGGGCATACGAGGTATTTTGATAAAGGCATACATAGTGTAATAATAACATCAGGGTCAATGGGGTACCCATCACCTTCTTTGTGTTATAAGTATTCCAGTTACACTTTTTTAGTTATTTTTAAATGTACAATAAGTTTTTGTTGACTGTAGTCACCCCATTGTGCTCTCAAGTATAAATGAATGAGAACATGTGAAGTTTGTCTTTTTGTGCCTGGCTTATTTAACTTAACATAATGACCAGTTCCATTCATGATCTTGCAAATGACAGAATCTCATCTTTTTTTATGGCTAAATAGCACTCCATTGTGTATCAATACCAAATTTTCTTTATCTGTTCATCTGTTGGTGTACACATAGGTTGCTTCCAAATCTTGGCTATTGTGAATAGTGCTGCAATAAACATGGGAGTGAAGAAATCTCTTCAATATACTGATTTCCTTTCTTTTGGGTATATACTTAGCAGAGAGTTGCTGGATCATATAGTAGGTCTACTTTTAGTTTTTTTAGAAACCTCCAAACTCTTCTTTATCACCATTGTACTAATTTACATTGCCACTTACAGTGTATGAGGGTTCCTTTTCCTCTCACATCTTCAGCAATGTTTGTTATTGCCTGTCTTCTGGATAAAAGCCATTTTAACTGGAGTAATACGGTATCTCATTGTAGTTTTGATTTGCGTTTCTCAAATAATCAATGATGTTGAGCACCAAACATAGGCCTGTTTGCCATTTTTATTTCTGCTTTGAAAAGTGTCTATTCAGATCTTTTGCCTATTTTCTAATCAGATTATTACACTTTTTCTTATTGAGTTGATTGAGCTCCTTATATATTCCGGTTATTAATCCCTTCTCAGATGAATAGTTTGAAAAAACTTCTCTCATTCTGTGGGTCGTCCCTTCAACTTTGTTGTTTGCTTCCTTTACTGTGCAGAAGCTTTTTAACTTGATGTGATCCCATTTGTCCAGTTTTGCTTTGGTTGCCTGTGTCTGTAAGGTTATTACTCAAGAAACCTTTGCCCAAACCAATGTCCTGGAGAGTTTTCCCAATGTTTTCTTTTATTTAATAGTAGTTTCATAGTTTGAAAAGTTGGATTTCAGTCCTTAATCCATTTTTATTTGATTTTTTATATGGCGAGAGATAGAGGTCTAGTTTCATTCTTCTGCCTAAGGATATTCAGTTTGTCTAGCACCATTTATTGAGAAGACTGTTCTTCCCTCAATGTATGTTATTCACACCTTTGTCAGAAATGAGTTTATCATAGATGTATGGATTTATTTCTGAGTTCTCTATTCTGTTCCATTGGTCTATGTATCTGTTTTTATTCAAGTACCATGCTGTTTTGCTTACTATGGCTTTGTAGCATAATTTGAAGTCAGGTAATGTGATTCTTACAGTTTTTTGCTCAAGATAGCTTTAGCTATTCTGGGTCTTTTGTGGTTCTATATACATTTTAGGATTGTTGTTTTTATTTTTGTGAAGAATGTCATTGGTATTTTGATAGGGATTTCACTGAATCTGTAGATTGCACTGGGTAGTGTGGACATTCTAACAATATTGATTCTTCCAATTCATGAACATGGAATACCTTTCCATTTTTGTGTCCTCTTCCATTTCTTGCATCAATGTTTTATAGTTTTCATTGTAGAGATCTTTCACTTTTTTGGTTAATCTTATTCATAGGTGTATTATTTTACTTGCAGCTGTTTTAAATGTATTACTTTCTTGACTTCTTTTTCAGATTTTTTATTGTTGGCACATGGAAGTGCTACTGATTTTTGTATATTGATTCTGTATCCTGGATCTTTACTAAATTGATCAGTTCTAATACTTTTTTGATGAAGTCTTTAGATTTTTCCAATTATAAGATCATATCATCTGCAAATCAGAATAATTTTACTTCTTTCTTTCCAGTTTGGATGCCCTTAATTTCTTTTTCTTATATGACTGCTGTAGCTAGAACTTCTAGTACTATATTGAATAACAGTGATTAAAGTGGGCATCCTTGTCTTGTTTCAGATGTTAGAGGAAAGGCTTTCAATTTTCCCCATTCAGTATACTAGCTGTGTGTCTGTTGTATATGGCTTTTATTGTGTTGAGATATGTTCCTTCTATACCCAACTGAGATATGTTTTTTCTATGCCCAGTTTTTTGAGGATTTCTATCATAAAGGGATGTTGAGTTTCATCAAATACATTTTAAGCATCAGTTGAAATGGTTATATAGTTTTGTCTTTAATTTTGTTGATATGATGTATCAAATTGATTGATTTGCATATGTTGAGTCAAAATTGCATCCCTGGGATAAATCCCACTTGGTCATAATGAATGATCTTTTTAATGTCTTCCTGAATTCAGTTTGCTAGTATTTTGCTGAGGATTTTTGCATCAGGGATATTGGCCTGTAGTTTTATTTTTTTGAAGTGTCTTTGTCTGGTTTGGGGATGAGGGTGATACTGGACTCACAAAATGAGTTTAGAAGTATTCCCTCCTCCTCCATTTTTGGGATAGTTTGAGTAGAACAAATATTAGTTCTTCTTTAAATGTTTGGTAAAAATCAACATGGAAGCCATCAGGTAGTGGGCTTTTCTTTGCTGGGAGATTTTTATTACAGCTTCGATCTCATTACTCTATATTGGTCTGTTCAGGTTTCAGGTTTCTTCATGGTTCAATCTTGGTAGGTTGTATATGTCTAAAAATTTATCTATTTCTTTTAAATTTTCCAATTTATTGATATATACATCCTCATAGTAGCCACTAATAATCGTCTGAATTTCTGAGGTATCAATTGTAATGTCTCTTTTTTGTCTCTGATTTTTTCCACTTGGGTCTTCTCTCTTTTTTTCTTAGTAAGGCATAAGATTTGTTGATTTTATTTATCTTTAAAAAACGACTTTGTTTCATTGATAATTTGTATCATTTTCTTAACTTCAGTTTCATTTATTTCTGCTCTGATCTTTATTATTTCTTTTGCTAATTTTGGGTTTGGTTTGCTCTTGCTTTTCTGGTTCTTTAAGATGCATCATTAGGTTCTTTACCTGAAGTTTTTCTACTTTTTTGATGTCGGTGCTTATTGCTATAAACTTGTCTTTGAATAATGTTTTCACTGTGTCTCTTAGGTTTTAATATGTTGTGTTTTAATTTTCATTTGTTCCAAGAAATTTTTACATTTTCTTCTTAATATCTTCATTAACCCATTTGTCATTTAGGAGAATATTGTTTAATTTCATATGTTTGCATAGTTTTCAAAATTCCTCGTTATTGATTTCTAGCTTATTCCATTGTGGTCAGAGAAGATACTTAATATGATTTCATTTTCTTCAATTTTTTGTTTGTTTATTTATTTATTATTTATTTATTTATTTTGAGATGGAGTCTCGCTCTGCTGCCCAGGCTCGAGTGCAGTGGGTGATCTCGGCTCACTGCGAGCTCCACCTCCCGTATTCCCGCCATTCTCCTGCCTCAGTCTCCCGAGTAGCTGGGAATACAGGCACCCACCACCATGCCGGGCTAGTTTTTTTTTTGTATTTTTAGTAGAGACAGGGTTTCACCGTGTTAGCCAGGATGGTCTCAATCTCCTGACCTCGTGATCCACCCACCTCGGCCTCCATAAGTGCTGGGATTACAGGCTTGAGCCACTGCGCCCGTCCTCTTGAATTTTTTTTAGGACTGCTTTTGTGGCCAAACATAGGGTCTGTCCTTGAGAATAATCTATGAGCTGAGGAGAGGAATGCATATTCTGCAGCCATCAGAAAAAATCCACTGTAAATATTTACTAGGTTCATTTGTTCTATAGTGCAGATTAAATTCAAAGTTTCTTTGTTGATTTTCTGTCTTGATGATTTGTCCAACGCTGAAAGTGGGATGTTGAAGTCTCCAACTTTTGTCATACTGAGTTCTATCTTTCTCTTGGGCTTTAATAATATTTGCTTTATATATCTTAGTGCTCCAGTGTCAGGTACATATATATTTAAAACTGTTATATCCTCCTGCTAAATTGGCTCCTTCATGATTATACAGTGACCTTCTTTGTCTCTTTTTATAGTTTTTGACTTCAAATCTATTTTGTCTGATATATGTATAGCCACTCCTGCTCTTTTTTTGGTTTACATTTGCATTGAATATCTGTTTCCATCCCTTTATTTTCAGTCTCTGTGTGTATTTATAAGTCAAGTGTGTTTCTTGTAGGGAAAAGAACATTGGGCCTTGTTTTTTTCTCCATTCAGACACTCTATATCTTTTGATTGGACAGCTTAGTCCATTTACAGTCAATGTTATTATTGATAAGTAAGCAGTTACTCCTACCATTTGTTATTTGTTTTCTGGTTGTTTTGTGATCTTCTTTTCCTTCCTTCTTTCCTTCTTGTCTTCCTGTCTGTGCAGATAATTTTCTCTGGTCGCGTTTTAATTTCTTTCTTTTTATATTTTGTGTATCTGTTGTAGGTGTTTTGATTTGAAGTTACCATGAGGCTTGCAAATAACATCTTAGAATTATTTTAAACTTACAACAACTTAATACTGATTGCAAAAGCAAACAAGCAAACAGAAAACTAATAAAAACTTTAACTTTACCCCATGTTAAGTCCAGGGTGACAAGTGTGACTTTCTTTTGTAAGCAAGCAAGGGGGAACTGTGCAAGAGAAGGTGGAGAAGGTGAGTGGCCTCTTACATTGACTATAGGCAGATGCAATTTAGGAAAGAATACCTATAGAAGTTGAAGATGCGAAAATTGGTTCTTTGCCCATGAAATTTTTAAAAGGTATATGTGTACCTCCAAGGGCAAATGTAAACCAGTTGATAATTGCTGTTCAAGGCAAATTGTTGTACAAGGTAAAAAAAAAATTAAGTGCAATTTATCAGAAGAGAACATTTGTAGAATATTGAGATGAATTTAAAAACTTGAAATTGACAAAAGGTCTTGCAATTTCATGACATCCTGGAATGGCTTATATTAGATTGTGAAAGATTTCCCACAATAGGCCTACATGCATGAGTGCCTGTGCATACTGGAAACTAAGATGCAGACATCACAAGCTATAGTGCTCTAAGTTACGCCCTTCCTTAGACTTGTTTTAAATTCATTTAAACATCATGAAAACAAATAACAGAAATTTGTTAAAATCAATCACATAACTGAGCAGCTTTCTTTTGAGGATACTGTAGTGAGAAACAAATTGTTACTGATCTGAAAATAATTCAACCTATCCCTGTTCCTTTGTGTAAATTTATTTATCAAATTCCTCTCTGATAAATATAGCTGGAGGTCTCCTGGAAACCCTCATCAGCATAAAGTAATGAGAAAAAAAAGTTGAGTTATTAAACTGTTCTCAATTCCCTAACGTCTTGTCTAACCTATGAGGGTGGATTTAAAAATATGCTTTGTGGAGATTTATATGAATAAAGTCACATTTGCATAGTATTACTGGCCTCTTCTGTCTCTCCATTATCATACGGAATGCTTTAAAAATTTATTTCTTCCCAATTGACATATTCATACCAATAGGTGCCAAAGTGCTTTCTTTACTAAATTAACATTAAACCTGCTTGGGGAAAGAGTTACACACCAAAAAATAATTCTGCTCACTAGAGTGAAATTGCATTAAAATTATGCACAAACGCTTCAAATAGAATGTGGAACACATTATACTATTTCAAGGACACAGAATTTTGATAGCTCAATTCATGTAACAACCATTTATTGTGCACTTATTCTAAGACACTGTTTTGTACGTGCCACGTGTGTTCGAATTCGGAAGAACTTTTGAGACAATAATCTTCTGCCAAAGACAAGATTCCTCCTAACATACCTAAGAGACAAATACATAATCTTCATTTAGATACTGTGGATGTGGAGCATGCTCTGCCTTACAAAGCAGTCTGCGCAGCTACAGCGTCTCTGAGTGATTTGTAATCTATAATTTTCCCTTGCAACAATGTGTTTAGAATTGATGCTTTCTTCCATATGTGATCTCACCAGCGAAAAATATGGTAACGTAATTAGTACATAAAAAAATTTAAAAAGACATTTATTTCCTCTCTCTGTGTATCTCCTATTTCTTTCCCAACCTATGTAATTTATTTTTTGTTCCTACAACTTGCCTGAAATTGTAAGAAGGTCAACAGCAATTTCCTGACTACCACACATTTGTAGTCATATTTCTGACAACTCTGTACCAGTACCTTTCCTTAAATTTCAGCTTTCTTCATATAAGAGTCCACGCACTACCTATTTTAATCCAATAAGCTATCATCACTATAGAAATAAGGGCCAGAAGTTTAAAAAAATTTAAGTCTCTAACTCCATTATAAAATGATAAATAACCCAATTTAGAAATGGGTAAACAAACTGAATAGACATTTCTCCAAAAAAGGTATACAAATTGTCAATAAACACATGAAAAAATGTTCACCTCATTAGTTATCAGGGAAATGCGAATCAAAACTACAATATAATATCACTCCTTAGTCCCCACTAGGGTGGCATAACAAGGATTTTCAAGGATGTGGAGAAATTTATTTATTGTTGGTGGAAATGTAAATAAGTAAATTAATTAAATAAATAAGCATTTATTTAATGTTGGGGGAATGAATGGAATCTTCTTTTATTGTTGGTGGGAATGTAAAGTGGTTCAGTCACTTTGGAAACAGTTTAGCAATTTTTCAGAAGTTTAAACATTGAGTTACCATATAACACAGAAATTTCACTCATATATACATACGTGAGAGAAATGAAGGCATTTGTCCACACTAAAGCCTGTGCGGGCATTTTTATAGCAGCATTATTCATAATAGCTAAAAAGTGGCAACAACTCAAATAAAAGTCTATGGATTGTTGAATAGATAGATAAAATGTAATATGCGCACTCATTGGAATATTATTCTGCAATAAAAAGGAATGAAATATTGATACATGATTCCATATGGATAACCATGAAACATTATGCTAATTGAAAGGAGCCAGTCACTAAAGATCACACTGTATGATTCTATTTATGTGAAAATTCTAGACTAGGCAAATTTATATGGATAGAAAGTAGATTAGTATTTACCTAGGTCTGGGCTGAGAGTGGTCAGTGACTGCTAATGGCTATATATGGTTTTATTTTGGGATGATAAAAAGGTTTTAAAACTGAGTGCAGTGATAGTTCAACACTTCAATTAATATACTAAAAGCCATTGAATTGTATACTTTACATGGCTGAACGATATGGTATGTGAGTTATATCCCAGTAAAGCCCTGAAAGTTTCTGAATTGTAAAACACATTCAAAAAATACAATTCCATTCTTTCTTAGTACATGTATTATCTCAAAAACAGTTGGAAAGAGTTGCTTTAAAATATATGAAATTAATTTATAGTCAACATACTTATTGAATATAAATTATTCTGTTGAAAAATTTATAAATAATTTTTTCCTAAAACAAATATAAAAACCTTCTTTTAGTCAACCTCCTTCCCATTGCTCCTCTACTTTCCACAGCCATGTTTCTTAGACTTTCTTTTCATCCATATAAATTACTTCAAAAACTTATTTGCTTAGGCCAGATGTGGTGGGCCTGTAGTACCAGCTACTCAGAAGGCTGAGGTGGGAGGGTCTTCTGAGTCCAGAGGTTGAAGGTTACAGCAAGCTACGATCACACCACTGCACTCCAGCCTGGGGTGCTGTAAAGTGAGACCCTGCCTCCAAAAAAAGAGTAATAAAGAAAACGAACAAAAAACCCTTAGTTGCTTAAAACAGTAAACATTAATTGCCCTATCAGGTCTGTATGTCAGGAATTAAAGAGCTGCTAAACTGGGTGATTCTTGCTCAAGATCTCTCCTAAATGTGTAGTCAAGCCAGGGATTAAATAATCTGAAGACTTGACTGGGGCTGGAAGATTCAAGTCCAAGATAATTCACCTACATTCCTGGCAAATTGGTGGTAGTTGTGTGTTGGCCTCACCACAGGGATGCTTGAGTGTCCTCATGACATGGCAGTTGGCTTCCCTCAGGGCATGAGATTCATGAGAATGATGTCTTTTGTGAGCTTAAGGCCTTTTTATGAGCCTCTTTACATCTTTATATCTTTTTTTTTTTTTGAGACATAGTCTTAGTCTATTGCCCAGGCTAGAGTGCTGTGGTACAATCTTGGCTCACTATAACCTCCGCCTCTCAAGTTCAAGCGATTCTCCTGCCTCAGCCTCCCAAGGAGCTAGGACTACACACGTGCACCACCACACCCGGCTAATTTTTTTTGTAGTTTTAGTAGAGATATTGTTTCAGGCTGGTCTCAAACTCCTGACCTCAAATGATTTTCCCACCTTGGCCTCCCAAAGTGCTGGAATTACAGGCATGAGCCACTGTGCCTAGCCCCACATCTTTATATCTTATTATTGGTCATGGCCTCACACAATTTATAGTTTCAAAGATAGAATAATTTTAATTTGAAAGAAAGGAGAAATCTCCATACAACATTTAATGCACCTAGCTTAACATAACTAAGGTGAAAACCCCATGTGTACAACAGAACTTCCTGAACCTTCTTTTGGTCACATAAAGCCTTCGTACCTTGTCCTCTCCCTCTCTTCTCCCTTCACAGTAATATTTCTAAACTTGTTTCTAGATCATCCTATTTTGTGCAGTTTGATTTTTGAAAATATTTTCAGTCTTACAAGTAACTTGTTTAAATTTAGATTATTGTTTGGAGCTTAATCCTGCAATTTTTCAAAAATCATGTTGAATCTGGATTTTTGTCTGTAGTGATGGAAATGTGCTGTCCATTATTGACCTTACGTATATGCAGAACAAATGTGTGCCTGCCTACATGGTATAACTTCGGAGAAGTCCAATCTAAAGGATAATCCTGAAATCCTCATAAAGTGAAACTCCTTTAGAGGCCCTGTCCCTGAAATTCCCATCCTGCTTTTTGGATCTGAACTTTCTCTGTTAATAGTTGAAGTTGCCTGAAAAGTTACACACGAAACTTTTCATTTCACCTCTAGTTGGTCCCTTGGGTTAGTTGCCACAAATCCATATGTGAAGCTTTTGTTCCATGTAAGTGAATAGACAGGCAAGTTTTGACTAGAGCTGAGGACGTTTAAAAAGGCCTGGGACTTAAAATGATGCTGAGGCCAAGTAAACCACTAAACATTAGGCATTAAGAGTCAGGGGATGAAAGAGCATTTTGGCAAGAAGAATGGAGGACCAAGGGAGGGCTGCTGGGGTGGAGAGTGTCCTAGGAATTATAGGTCACTGACCTTACAAGTGCATAAGCAGATGGCCTTCCACTATGGTTTGAGACCTCCTGGCTCTCCTGATTTTACACTATTGGGGTGGCTTTGCATTGACATCACACCATCACCTACTTCCTTTCAAGAACAAGGCTAGTGAACAGTCTGGCTTGTGACTCTGGCTACTGTAAAACAGGCCAACTCCAACTAAGTCTTGTAGCCTCAGAATCCATTCTTAGGTCTTGTAATCAAGTAGCTACTCAGCCAACTGACCACATCAGAGCCCTTACATGGCTGGTACAAGGTCAAAACGCACTCAAGATGAGCTGAACAAGAAACCAGGATGTTGGCCCACACATAACTCTTAATGGTTTGCTTCTGTGCTCTTTTAGATTTTTATTAGATTGTTGTGGAACTGCAGTGATGGGAAACTCAGAATGTATTTGTTCTAGGCAGTTGCTTATCATTTTGTATACTGTAATTTAGAAACAGAAGGAGTAACCATTTTTCAGGAAGAAAGAAATTAAGTGTTAAAAGTTGGTTGTTTTCTCCTGTGCAGTAATGCTTTCTTTTCCCCATCTTTGTTCAGGAAATATAACCTATTATGATTTGAGCACACTATAATTCACATCGGTTTCCATTCTCACAACTGACTCCAAGAAAATACCTTCAATTATTTCTGGAAAACATTGAGCTCTGAAAGGAGATGATGATAATCTATTGTCCTTGCAGCAGCTAGTAGCTCTTGAATGGCCTCCATCACCAACAGATATGGCAGGTTTAAATCAGCAGCATAAGCCTGTCTCATCCGAAGTACTGTCGAATATAAAATCTGTGGCAGAGGGGCACCATGGCAGTCCCAGGAAGACATTTATTCCAGGGTCACAAGCTCATAATAAATAAACCGTCAAAAAGTCTATTCACATTATATCCACAGGCATTTTAGCATTTTGAGCACCCTCAGATTCACCTGGGAAGATTTCTTTTTAACACACATTCCAGGGTTCTATCCTAGCAGAATTTTATTATTTTTACTTTTAGTTGACATGTAATAATTATACATATTTCCAGGACACAGTGGTATTTTGATATGTGTATATAATGTGTAATGATCAAATCAGGATAATTAGCATATCTATCACCTTAAACATTTGTCATTTCTTTATGTTGGGAACATTCAAAATCCTCCCTTCTAGCTTTTTGAGAATATACAACAAATTATAGTCAACCGTATTTACCCTACATTGCTGCAGGCTGCGGAAAACTAAGACTCATTCTTCTTATCTATTAATAGCTATAATTATATGTCCATTAACCAACCACTCTTCATCATTCCCCTGCTCCTGGGCTCTACTAACTACAATTATACTCTCTACTTCCATGAGCTTCAACTTTTTTTTAGCTCCCACATATGAATGAGAACATGCAGTATTTGTCTTTCTGTACCTGACCTATTTTACTTATTCATGTGGCCATAAATGAAAGATTTTTTTTTACATAACTAAATAATATTCCTTGGTGTATATATATATATATATATAATATATTATATTTTTTATTTATATATTTATATAATATATATATGTATATATACATATGTATATATATATATATATATATATATATATATATATATACACACACACATTTTCTTTATCCACTAGTGTGTTGATGGACATTTAGGTTGATTTCATATCTTAGAAATTTGTGAAAAGTCATAGCAGAATTTCTAAAATAAAAAATAATAAATAAAAATTTCTCAGTGGTATAGCCAGGTTACCAAGTCAGTGGAGTGATTGGAGAATAGTCTATAAAGTTGGTGGAACTTGAGCTAAATTTTAAGCAATGGGAAAGATTTTGATATGGAAATGAGAGATGAACGTATTATGGGTAGAAACGATGACAAAACCCAAACCACAGAGATAGATAAATATGAAACATGGGGAGATAGCAATATCGCTGCCTGCTAGATAGGAGAGTGGCCAGGTCAAAAATAAGGTTGATGTTGGAAATCTGCCTGAGGAAGAACTTGAGTGAGAGATGAAGGAGTCGGGTTTAGGCTACTGTAAAGTATTATGTGTTTTAGAGCAGTAAGAGACTTAGAGAATTTCATCTGTCACCCTAAAATGATTGTATTGAAGGGAGAGCCCTTATGTAGGAGACAATTGTGATAAGCCTGGAGCAAGTGTGTCAGTTTGAAGACCATGGTCTAAGGTTATGGTTATGGAGAGGGTGAGCAAGGGTTTACCACTAACAGACATATTCCAGTCTCTTTACTGCAACGTTCAGGTTATTAATTTATCTGCGGAAAAGTAATTGGAGGTAGCTGTGTGGATGGTACAAGGAGCTGGAGACTCCATCTGGGCCAGTGCTGCCCCAGGAAAGCCCATCTTCCTGGCCTCCTTAGCTCAAAGGTCACCTCTCCAGAGAAACACAGCCCCTTAATCCAAAAAACTAGGGATTTCCACCTCATTCCAATTCACAACTATGTGGTTTTATCTTAGCGCTAATCTCCATGCTAGTACTTTTAGGTTGTAGTGTTTATTTGCTTATTGGTATTTCTCTCTAATAGAACATAAAATCAAAACTAATTAGACATCTTTATTGTCTTGTCCAAGATTTCATTTCAGTGCCTACATCAGAGCCTGGCGCATAATACATGTTCAATAAATGTTGGTTAAATAAATAGATAAAAGTTTTATAATCTATTTTTCAACAATTTTTAAGCATTTCTTATCTTTGCATCCTTCTTGCCCATACAGTGCTAAGAGACTAAGTAATAAATACGTGAGTGAAAGGTTAAGTTTTAGAGATTATCATTCTCTCATGCTGAATTCAATGGCCTGTGCTTTATAGACCTAGCAGAAGGTTTAAAATCCTTCCTCAGATTCCACAAAGAAATTAAAATTGCTACCTCCAGGAATACTTGTCAAAAATTATCATTCTCACTAACCATCCAAAAAACTGGTTGTACAATCTTGGATAAGCCATTTCTTCTCTTTAAGTTCTGGCTGCTTTAATTACAAAAATGCGGTTTTTGTCCTGGATCTTGACTTTTCCTCCTGAGTTTAGTCTCTCTCACTCTATCACAAGTCCTTGGCCATTTCCTGTTGGACAGGATAAGCTGTCCGCAGGGCTGGAGAGGGCAGAGAGCTGAGGTGTGGTGAGAGGCAAGGTGGACATGTGAGTCCCAGCACAGCTTCCCAGTCACAGCCTTCTGGTGGACTCCTATGATAACTTCCACTTTGCATGTTTTGAGGAATTTAGTTTGGAGGCTTTGAATGAAACCTAGTCATTCCCCACACAGAATTCTAGCCTATTTTGTTTGATCTCTTCTTTGTTTGATTGTTTGTTTCTTACCTGCCTGCTGTTCATTTATATAGTACTGGATATTTGTGGGATTCTTTTTCCCACTTTAAAATTGTAATAATATTGTGTCCCCTCCTAGCAGACTCTAATTCTTATAAAGGAAAATACCAAAGGATGGTTTCTTTAAAATATGTTAAAGAATTGACCTGTGAGCTATGTTCCTCCAAAGGTTTTTGAAAGTAACAAATTTTGTTTCAACTGGCAGAAAGAATTCTTAGAACATCCAATGAGATTATAAAAACTAGCTATTCTATTCAAAAGGCCTGTTAGCCACTTAAGCATGACTTGTTGTCTCTCTTATCCATGGATTTTTGTAGTCAACACAGAGCTCAATAATAGAGATAAAGCAATCAGTCACCAGAGCATATCACAGACAAAGCAAAGTTGTGAAGACATCACAGTAAGATTCTAGAGCTTCTTCTGAAAGTGTGACATAGTCACCTCCCTTATAGTTTTTGAAAATAAATTCTCTAATCTCTGTATTATTTCAAATTTTAGTCTATTGGAGGTCAGGGGCTGTATATTTCAGGAAACAGAGAAAGGAAATATGTCTAATGATGTTTATTTTCAATTACCATGGTATACTCTGTGAAAAAATGAGCTTTTATTGGGGGAAGCAGACCCCAATATTTTAAAATAGGCTCTTTTCTATTTTCCCTAAGTGTCGGCCGATCTGATAAATAAAGAGAAATAGTACAAAAGAGAGAAATTTTACAGCTGGGTCTCCGGGAGTGACATCACATGTCAGCAGTTTCTGTGATGCCCCTTGAGCTGCAAAACTAGCAAGTTTTTATTAGGGGTTTCAAAAGGGGAGGGGTGTACGAATAGGGAGTGGGTCACAGAGATCGCATGCTTCAAAGGCAGTAAAATATCACAAGGGCAGAGAGGCAGAGTGAGATCACAAGGCCAGAGCAAAACTAGAATTACTGATGAAGGTCCATGTCCTGCTGGGCACACATTGTCATTGATAAACATCTTAACAGGAAACAGGGTTCAAGAGCAGAGAACCCGTCTGACTAGAATTCGTCAGGCTGGAATTTCCTAATCCTAGCAAGCCTGGGGGCACTGCAGGAGGCCAGGGCATATTTCATCCCTTATCTACAACTGCATAAGACGGACAGTCTCAGAGTGGCCATTTTAGAGACCTCCCCCTGGGAATGCATTTGTTTCCCAGGGTTATTCTTTGCTGAGAAAAGAATTCAGCGATATTTCTCCTATTCGCTTTCTGAAAGAAGAGAAATATGACTCTGTTTTGCCCAGCCCCACAGGCAGACCTTATGGTTATTTATCTCCTTGTTCCCTGAAATTTGCTGTTATCCTGTTCTTTTCAAGGTGCCCAGATTTCATATTGTTCAAACACACATGCTTTACAAACAATTTGTGCAGATAACGTGATCATCACAGGGTCCTGAGGTGACATACATCCTCAGCTTATGAAGATGATGGGATTAAGAAATTAAAGTAAAGACAGGCATAGGAAATTATATGAGTATTGACTGGGGAAGTGATAAATGTCCATGAAATCTTCACAATTTATGTTCAGAGATTGCGGTAAAGACAGGCATAAGAAATTATAAAGGCATTAATTTGGGGAACTAACAAATGTCCATGAAATCTTCACAATTTATGTTCTTCTGCCATGGCTTCAGCAGGTCCCTCCATTTGGGGTCCCTGACTTCCTGCAACAAGCTTTGATTTATTTTTGCTTTGTGACAGTCTGGAGATGTTCATATATCCTCTTTTCATAGGAAAAAAATGGTTTTCCAAGGTCATTACTTATGCAATATACTAAGAGGATGTTTTAAGAAAAAAGAATAGGAAGACATGCTGGAACATTCCTCTAAATATTGCTACACTGAATTCCTAAGCAGAAATTTGTATTCTCTTTTTGTGGACTATGAAACTCTCCAAAATCTATGGAACGCAATCTCAGAACACAACAGGAGATCTAAATAAATTAGTTTTTTTATTACAGATAGTAGAAATTCTCCTCTCATGTGCAGATGGTAACTAATAGGTTTGGTTTATTAAGCTCTATCATAGTTTTTCAGTGGGATGTAAAGTCAGGGTTCATAAGATATCTCCTCTGGCAAATCTCATTTCCAGACTTTCCTAATTTTCTCTTAAATTAAGAAAAAAGGAAGTTCTGCTTCTGGTATGTTTTCACAACTTTAAACAGCTTCTTTCAGGGTCTGTTCACCAAGTAAGGACTATGCAAGGTTAGACTGAAGCTTCAAAGTGCTTGACAAAAACTGTCTGTGTTCCCTTTCAAGAAACAACTCTAAGGAGGCAAAACTCACAACTGGGGTATTCTAATACCTAGGCATAAAAACTACCAAAGCCCTAATGTTACTCTAAAATGCTTATACTAACCAGATAATGGCAAACAACAGCAATTCCAACTGGAGCAACTGTTTAGGAATTCTACAGCTACAAATGCATGACACATTCATGCATTTGCAGCTGTAGTAAAGGTCACTTTTAAAATTCCTGATAAAGCCCTCCAAAGCTGCATCTTACACTGAGAATGCACTAAGAAGCAGCTTCACCTCAGTTTTAAATCCTACATATCCCCTTATATTTAAAGGAATGATAATTTGTATATACCCCATAATGATCTCTTGCTGAGAAAGTAATTACCCTCATTTAAGAGTATGTATCAATGAATAATGATGAGATTGCTTTCAATTAAATGAATGCTCCCATATGCACATACATATTTGGTAAGATGATGATGTTTCTTGACAATCAATATTTTCAAAGGCAATGATTTGTCTGCTCATGGTAACTCTCCATGTAGGCAGCTCAGTACTAATTGCCTTTTTGTCCTAATTGGTTTTTTTTTTAATGTAATAGGATGACAGATATCTCACATGTAAAATCATAGTAACCTTTTCCCTATGTTACCGGCAAGTACCCTCATGTCTGCTTTTTCCATAAGTGGCTCTTGCACTACCTCCCATCCTACCACAGGATTAAAATGAGACTAAATTGCCCAGCAAGTCGTCAGTTGCTAAATTCCCTTAGCATTGATGTTTCAGCAGGTAAAATTCTGTAAGTGTGCTGTTATTTTTTGGAAGCCTGTATCTCTCAAGATGGGAAAGTTTCAATGTAATTTTAGAGGCTTCGACTTAGAGAACAGGCAGGGAGAGACAAAAAAGAAAATGTTTTCATGTAAAACAATTACCAAGCAATAACAAAAAAAATGAAATCCTGTGCCACAGACAAACCTCCGTAAGAAACTCGTATCTCTTACACTCGACTTTACACCTAACTTGGAAAGGATTATAAGGAATTGTCAGAGGAGGATCAATGTGGCAATGGGACAGAATGATTTGAGCCTAAAAGGTTGCAAAGCAGGCAATATTGAGAGAATTTGGAGCAGACTTCTGCAGACATGTGATGCTAATACAGAAAGAGTACTGTGCCAGGAAGGAAAAGACCCCTCAGCATGGTTTAGTTACTTTGCATAAATAAGTAATGTACTGTTATGCAGCCTCTATGAACCCCTGGTTTATCTTTATTAGTTGGATCGTGCTTGTGTGCGTGTTTCTGTATCCACCTCACTCTGAGATAGAAGGGGTAAGGGAAGTGTATTTAATAGAGTAAGGAAACACAGTCTAAACTGCAAAGACAATGGTTTAATGGCCAGTGAGATGCCTCAGGATGTTTGCTGTGACGATTTTAGTCTATTGACTTTCTGGAAAAGGAAAAGGCCTTGGAAAAGGCTGAATGATGTTCATGATGTGGGCCACGAGGGGTCAGCCAGGTAACTGTCTGGGCTCTGACCCTTGGTGCTTGACTTGGGGAGGAATATGGACGTGGTCATACTGGGGTGATGGTTTAGGGGCCAGCAGGGTGAAGTTATGAGGAAAAAGGTGAGAGGCTTCTTAGTGAAGCCACACTGACTCCAACCTCTACACACATCACCCTGTCCTGTGCTCATGACTGTTATGGGATGGAAAATTAGGCTCTAATTAAGATTCCCTTGGTGACAATTTGGAAGCTGTTTTGGAGGGACTACTGGCAGGATGGTGCCATGCCATGAGGTAAAGAGGTCTGAAGTAGAGCAGCGGACAGACAGGTGAGAGGCCTCGCCAGGAGATCATCTGCAGGTAGGGATGTTAACAAATCTCTACTTGGTAATTTAATGCAGCCAGTCAGAGAGAGGCAGATATCCAGGGTAAGTGGAAAGAAGGTGAAGACTTTAAAGCCTAAGAAGACCCCAAACAACAGGTATTGTGTTGAGTGCTATCCAGTCAAGATAATGCGAGAGTTTGGAAAAATGATAAACTCTCAGAGTAACAGTTGAAGACCAGGGATTGCATGAAAATGCAGAGGCGAGCTCTCTTTTCTGTCGTTTGTCTGAAAGCTGCTCGAGATGACTCACTGCATCGTATTCCCCTTTAGGACCACTATCTTGTCCAGTGGCCTGGCAAAGTCGGTCTTCAGCACATACGTGAGGCTGAGAGAATGAGAGGAGAGCTGGCAGTGGGTTCCTGGGAATGATCACCACTGGGGAAGGCAGGCAGAGGATGTAAAAGGAGCTCACAGGCTGCGGACTGGTGGCGGGGTAGGCACAAAAGCAGAAGAGAGGGCACCTGGAAAGAAAAGAGGCTCCCAGGGAAAGATGCTAGTTGTAAAGCAACTATGAGTTTGGGTATCTGGACCCTCCCTGGTAACAGCAATATAGGTAGGATGTGGAATCGTCCCGAGATTCATGCGGAAATGGAGGAGAAACCCAGGGTGCAAAGCCAATGGGAAGGCTGAGTTTCAGGGACTTGCCTGGGAGAATTTGGCCACGTAAGTAAACTCTGGTGGAAAAGTCAAAGGAGAGCAGAAAGAAACTTGTGATCTCCAGGGATGGTAGCTGCAGTCAGCTCCTGGGAAAGGCCTCTTCTCACAGAGGAACCTATTTGTTCATAGAGGTTATGAAATAAGAATAAACACAACGTGTCACACCACAGAAATAGAGTAATGCTAATCTACATATAATACACTTACATACTATTGTTATATGACTATTTCACAATAAAAATGTTGTTTTGTACAAACTATGGTACATCCAGACAATGGAATATTATTTAGCTACAAAAGAAAATGTGCTATCAAGCCACAAAAATATGTAGAGGAACTTGAAGTGCATTTTGCTAAGTGAAAAAAAATCTGAAAAAGCAACATGCTATGTCACTCCAACTTTACGATATTCTTTAAAAGGTAAAGCTATAGCAACAGTAAAAAGTCAGTGTTGCCAGTGGTTCATGGCACCGGTCGGCTCAGGGGAGGGATAAATAGGTAGAACCCAGGGGATTTTTGGGGCAGTGAAACTGTTCTGTATGGGACTGTCATGGTGGATACATGGCATTGCAACGTTTGTCAAAACCTACACAATGCACAACACAGAGAGTGAACCGCAACATAAACTGTGGTACTGACTCCATTAATAATCATGGATTGATATTGGTTCATCAATTGCAACAAATGTACTACACTACTGCAAGACGTTAATAATAGGGAAACCATGTGTGTGGGTGGGGGAAAGTATATAGGAATTCTCTATACTTTCTGCATAATTGTTCTGTAAATCTAAAACTTCTCTAAAATATAAACTCTATTAAGATATTTTTTAAACAGCTATTTTGTATAAATATAGATTTGAACAGCTATTTTGAAAATGATAAAAGAATAAGAGTTGAATGGCACTTAGTATCTTTTAAAGCAATTTTTAATTGAGATTTTGTGTATGCTAATGTATTAATAAAGGGAAAATTAAAAATGGCATGCTTTTAAATTCCATTGCTTTTTTAATATTACATAATTTACTCCACTAAAAACTTTACTCCAATAAAAATCCTTATTTTTTTTGAGTTTTATAATGCATATTTATTTTTGTGTTATTAATATTTTAATCATTTCCTTCTGAAGAAGAATAATAGGAGAAAAACAAAATCTTGCTTGCCTATGGAAAAACATATTAGTTCACATATTTAGGAGCGGACACTAGCTATTTCACCCTTGGCTCATGAGGAGAGATTTCATTTTAATCCTCTTAAGTAAATGAGCTCTGATAAACAGATATGCTTTGTAAGACGTGTGCAGAACCCTTAAATTGAATGATCGTTTTACATGAAAATTCATAAAGTGCTACAAACTGGAACCAGTATTTCATCTAACTCAGTGTCATCATCAAAGTGTCTGCCAATGAATAAACTCTTATATAAAGGATGTGTTTGTATGGCCAACTTTATCTCTGGTAAGTGGGAGAGTTAAACTCAGCATCCATTCAAAAGCCATGTTGTACATCTCTGTCATTCTTTCACGACAATTAGTAAAAGAAAGGAATGACCAGTCCAGGCAAATAACCCAAAATATGTGTTATATTCCAGTGGAGAGAAACTTATTCTAAAATTCAGGGATTCTCATGGTGCTGTACTTTGTAAATAGTGAGAAAAAGACAGTACATCACGATTAATCCAATGCAGAGCAGTAAGGAGTGTTTACGAATCAACACTCCAATCACTGCCCAGAAATTACATTATGGTGGGAGAAAAAAGTGAAATTCAATCATGATATCATAGCAGTGTCAGTGTGTGGGACAGCCTCATCAGCTCCTTCTGGCATTTCACCATCTTCAACTCGGGAAAGGCCACTGTCTCCCATGAGAGATCAGGCCAAGGGTCACTTTCCGTCATCTGCTGTTCATTTGGTAGCTGCTGGGTGAGTCTTCTGAGGACCCATCATGATGTCTCTGATTTATGAGGTGTGCTTACATTTGGCTCTGAAGCTTGCTGCTGGACAAGCTGATTTAATTCCTTCAGTGTCTTTCTCTGGCACAGAAAGAAATAAAAAAGACCTAATTATATTCATTTAAGAAGTTCCTTTTTTTTTTTTAAATGTGGGCACAACACTAGTGGTTACTTCTCAGAGAAGTGGAGAAATAGAAATAGAAATGACCTATTTGTGTATTTGTGTTTGTTTGTAAATCATACAATTTTTAATGAAAACATATGCAATAAAGCTGCTTGTGTTGTCAGTGCATGGTTTGTGGCTAGAAAGTGGGGACCTCCCAGGCTCTGTCTTGGATACCTTCAGCATCTCACTCTAACTGGAGAAAACCTACCCACGTGATTCCTATAAAGCATGCTCTGAATGGAACTTTCCTCTGGGGTTTCTTAAACTAGCTCAGACCATGACTTGCCAGACTCTCCCCTTTAAATCTTCCAACTTGAGCTGTGGCTGATTTGGGGTGGAAATACAGATGAAAACAGATATATACTTGGGGTGACCTTTTGTCAAGATCTCAAGGCAAGCTGAGTTCAGAAACTCACACATCCTTTTCACATTAAGAAAATTAACTTGGCAGAGGTATACGAGGCATCTCACAAATCCAGGAAGACAGAATTGGCGTTTTTAATGAATCACAGTCTGTGAATCAGCAGTCGACTGTGGCTACCTGTCAGCTCCAAATAGCAGAATTCTAATTTTGTAGCAGCTGGAGATGCAATTTCAAAGTTCTCTTCTAATTACAGAATGCCCAGAGCTCTCAGGACGGAGTCACCTTTGGTATCACACACTTAGGACATTTGTAGTTCAAGTTAAAACAGGGCCAGTGGTCAATAGCCCTTCAGAACCCTCAAAGCAAAGCAAACAATGCTGTGCTGCATTTATGCAGTTATAGATGAAGGCACACACTGCATAAACCAAAAATTGCTAGACTGCAGTGTAAATGCACTAAAATATATGTTGGTCCTGATCAAAGCCACTGTTGATTAATTGGATATATCAATATTTCCCAGCCTACAAAACCAGTGGCAATCTTGCTTTACCTGGTGGAGATGATGGGGAGAAGTGGACACTGTATCACAGCAGAAAGAACACCTCCTCGACTTAACCACTGCACAGCTTTTGCCGTGTACTCTGTAGTATGGCTCTCAGGGTAGTGTGATTGTTTTCTGTCACTTACTTCTATCACACTTTGGGTACCTCAAGAGGGGCTACTGACCTAATAACTGTTATAATAGTATTTATTGAGTACAAGTATTTAACAAATGTATCTCATTTGACCCTCAACGTGTTACCTTATTTTGCAATTGAAGCAATGGAGACTTAGAGAGGTTAAGTGACTTGCTCAAAGTAACATGGATCAGGTTATTAAACTTTAGCTTGCATCAGAGACCCCGGAAGGGCTTATTAAAATTCAGATCGCCGGGCCCCACCTCCAGAGTTTGAATTCAGAGATCTGGGCTGGGGCCAGAGAATTTGCATTTTTAACAAGTTCCCCTATAAGGCTGATCCTGGACTGGGATCACAGTTTGAGAACCCCTGGCCTAGATGATTAGGGGCAGACATGGTCCCCTGTCCTGCATCTGGGTGACTCTATGGCCCATGCTTGTTCCAGAGCCCCAGACTCACCCATGGTCTCCATCTCTCTTCTGGAGCCTGAGCGCCCATTACGTGAGAGGATTTCAAGAAATGTGAATTGACCTTCTGTCCCCACCTGTCTCCCCACCTGCAACATCCCCTGTTCTTTTTCTAATTTACTCCTTCAAGTGTCAAGTTTCAAATGTCACTTCCTCAGAAAGGCCTTTAATAAAATAACGTATAAGCGAGCATTCACTCAAGTTTATCTGTTAAATGTAAGTCTTCCTCCTCAAACCCCAAGGCCCACGAGTCTCTCATCTTTTCTGTTCTTCTCGGAACAGAACCATGTCCCAGCATGTAGCACAGTACTTGGCACTTAGGAGGTACTCAGAAACTATTAATCAATGAGTTGAATGAGAGAAACTGAGAGATCTGGTCCTAGTCTTTGTATCTATGAGTTGTGTGGAATTGAGTCAATGCCTTGATGTTCCCAAATCCTAAACCTCTCATTTAAAACATAGATAACATTGTATGAGAACATTGTTTAACAAGCTCATGAAGTGAAAGTGATGCTTTAGAAGTGATCTCAGCTCCCAAACCGATGGGAGCTTACAGTTGACACTCAGTAGTTGCTGATTGAATTGAATTTGATTTGGCTCATTTAGATAGAGTGATTTTACTCTGTCCAAGATACTTAACTTTTACAGTTATTCATTTGGGGACATCAAACATCTCTGTTGTTGGTTATGTCTTAGGGAGCTTAGAAGTGGTTCCACCATGTTCTGATGTTCTTTTTATCGCAAAGAGTAAAACAATGCTAGTCACCTTTAAATGTGTTAGAGCTACATGTCACGTGCCTTAAAGAATGATCTGATAGGACTTCCTTTGCCAACTGAATTCCTTCTCATAAAGCTCTGTTGTGGGTTAAAATGTGGCATTAGAGTGTCTTTCTAAGGCTTCCCATACCTATTAGCAATATGTGTAAGCACGTAGCCTATTTATAAAAATCATCTTCTGAAAAATCTACACAAATAGAGCAGAAGCAGGCAGAGAACAGAAAGATTCATTAAAATACAGTGGAGCTCTCTTTTTAACAGGAAAGGAACCATTTCCTATTTTTAGTTTACAAACACCTACTCTAAATAGCTAGCATATGTCAAATTACATACGTGTCAAAGTACACAATTACCAACAATTCATTTTAAGTTCCTCCATATTTATAACCTATGCCATTGCTCGTGTTATATTTTACCTACACGGAAGGACACAGTTGAAAGGAGAGAAACTTGTGATTCTCCCTCAGCAGAGTTTAAGCAACCCTCAATCTTAATGTCCTCCACTAATCAACTAGCTCAAATGGTGGAAACTCCATTTCTGTAAACATTTTTCCTAATGTGGTGATGGTGTTTACACAACTCAGGGCAGAATCTTTCAACTTTGCCTTTTCAGGGCGAACCCATGCTTGAACAACAGCAGGTGGACTCTGGATAGCACACACCTCAATGCTGCCAAAGGGGAAAGAAGGTTTGTGCTTCCTATTTGAGAATGTGACCTTAGAGATGATGCTGGTGGAAAAGTCCTTTTTCTGGCTTTTCTTTTCCCTTAGAAGCCAAACCTCACAGGTGTGATGACAGGGCAAGGAAACAAATAGGCTAAGGCTAATGTGAATCCAGGTACCTGTCCAATACTGTGGCTCTGGAGAAAGAGAAATATTGAGAGATATATTCACAGACAATGCATGGTATGCTCTTCTCTTGTGTCTGATTTACAAAGTTAGCTGTCAGGAGACTGAGCAGAGTGATTTATTGTAAGCCGTGATGACTGCCATATCTCTTCGTATTAGAACATGGATAACTCCCAAACAATAAGTTGTTGTTGTTGGTTCTCAATCCAAGAAGAAATGTAGCTAATGTATTTGAAGAAAGACCATCTTGCAAGAGCAGTGTTCAAAAATCCATTTCAATCTATAAAGATAACAAGGTATTGAATTCCTGAATCACCCATGGCTGAGGAGCTTTAGCTAACTTTGCAGATGTTGTGAAAGAGCTCTCCAAGCATCTGGGAACTGAATTGTGCCTTCCATTTTCTAGAGGAATACAGGGAAACCAGGCAGGTTGATGCCTTTCCTGACGTCCCAGAGGAGGTCAGTGACTGAGCCACGATTTACAGCTTGACTTCCTAATTTAGAGGAAATTCTTACAAAATCAGGCCATTCTTATGATATGGAAACCTTGGAGAACTTCAGGAACAGGTGTCCTGCAAGGCAACGAAGAAGTTAATTCCAGGCTCATTAGTGATATTCTCAGTAAAGAAGGACGCTGAGCTTAGCTTTTCCCTGTTGCTGATGCAGAAAAAGAGTGGAAATGCAAATAGTGCCTGCCAACTGTTTCTTGCTGACTCAGGAAGTTCTTAGTTCAACCACTTTCAGTTGCCTTCCTTCAGATCCTTTGTGTTTTGAAACAAGATCTTCAGTGACACTGCTTACACCCCAGAGCAATTTGAGTGCTATCAAACATCCCATCTACAGAGAATGAAGGATGGGGCATCCACACTTGCCCTTCAGTCCCTTTGTCAATATTTGTGCCTCCCACTGCAGGAGGCTGCAGTTCCATAGAAGGGGGCCATGGAATCTATTGGCAAGCACTCTTTGGCCAGAGAATGCCAGTGCACAGGCCCCATTTGGAGCTGGTATGGGGAGCAACATGCTGCTGTGGGGAGTCACAGACCAAGGTGGGGAGCCAGGCCTCAGGCTCTTGCCAGGTGGCCACGCACAGAGAGAGAGGCCTGTCTTTGTTGTCTGAGTCCCTAGTTCAGTGTGCCCTCCTTTCTGTTGTCCTTGCTAAACGCTTCTCTCCTATTTTCTCCTCCTCATACTCCTTCCTTTCTTCACATCCCCTTTCTACTTCCCCTTCCACCCTGCATTTAAGGCCACATTTTCCTGGTGCTCCTTTTCCAAGCTAACCTCATCCTGGCTCCCATATTAGCATGCTGCTGGGTGCTTCAGGGTATCTCCATTTACCTTTCTCCTATGTGGTACTCTCAAGCAGAAACTTGCCTGTAAGATTGAAAATAAATATGAACACACAGGCTATGGAGAGAAAAAAGCTTTGAATATGTTTTTTAAGAAACCTTAGTCAAATACAATTTATCAGATTTTATTTGGGCAGGAACAATTCACGAACCAGACAGCACTCAGAACTGGGAGAGGTTCGGAGAGCTCTGCCCAGCAGCATGAGCAGTAACCTTTTATCGGCTGCACAAAGAAACAAAGTAGAGAAATCACCTGATTGGCTATAGCTAGACATTTGCCTTATTTGTGCAAGGTGGGATGAATTTGCTGCCTGTGACTGGCTGAAATATGGCTATCTGTCACAAAAAATATACCACTAAGTTAGGTTTCTGTTAGCTTATGTACTAAGTTAGGTTGTAGTTCATTAAGTAGGAACTTAAAGTATGAAGATAGTCTCAGGCTAATGGCCTCCTGCTTGATTTTCTTTAAAAAATATAACATACATCTATGTGTTATCAGTGTTCATCTCTGGATATTTATTCTCCCTTTTATATAATTTTCTATTATACTCAATTAAAAATTTTTAAAAAGCAATGTACTCAGCCACTTCCTTGAAAAATCACAAGGTCAAGAGATCAAGACCATCCTGGCTAACACAGTGAAACCCTGTCTACTAAAAATACAACAAAATTAGCCAGGCGTGGTGGCGGGCGGCTGTAGTCCCAGCTACTTGGGAGGCTGAGGCAGGGGAATGGCATGAACCTGGGAGGCAGAGATTGCAGTGAGCTGAGATTGTGCCACTGCACTCCAGCCTGGGCAACAGAGCAAGACTCCATCTAAAAAAAAAAATAAACTGCAGAAAGTAAACACCTAGCTCTTCCTGAAATTATTTTTACCAACGTTTTTTGTTTCTTCAGCAAAAAAAGTAACATTTTATTTGAAGGCTATTTTCCATGTAAAGATTTTGCTAAAATGCAGTCTCCATCATTCCAATTATTGCTTGGTAAATACTAAAAAGAAATATGTATATTGGGTAAATTTCAATTAAACCTAGTATTTAGTTTAGTAAATACTAAATGTGCCTGAGACATACCTATTTTATTAAAATAGAGACACTTCATACTGCATTATGTAGAGATTTGAGATACATACTCAGTGTATTATTTTCCCCTGCCTTTTACTGCGAAAAATTTGAAAAATACAGAAAAAAATAGAAGTCTATGAAAATGACCATATACTAGCTACCCAGAAAATTCTAACTTACATTTTTTTCCTTATGACATATCTGTAAATTTATATACACCTCTCTTTATCCATCAATCCATCTTTTTTTTTTTTTAAAAAGTACTATTTTTGAGCTCAAATAGCTCTTTCAGAGGGAAATAAAACCTTAAGTAGCTAGCAAAATGCTTTGGTCAGTTTGCATACCAAGCAGGATAAGTTGGCTAGAAAATACTACTTGAACCTTTATTTATTTTATTTTATTTTTTTGAGATGGAGTCTTGCTCTGTCACTCAGGCTGGAGTACAGTGGCACGATCTTGGATCACTGCAACTTCTGCCTCCCAGGTTCACGTGATTTTCCTGCCACAGCCTCCTGAGTAGCTGAGATTACAGGTGTCCGCCACCACATACAGCTAATTTTTGTATTTTTAGTAGAGACGGGGGTTTCACTATGTTGGCCAGGATGGTCTTGATCTCCTGACCTTGTGATCTGCCACCTCGGCCTCCCAAAGTATTGGGATTACAGGCGTGAGCCACCACGCCCGGCCTACTTGAACATCTTAATTCTGTCTTTCCACTATTGAATTTGATTTTAACTGCCCAGTTTTTAATATCTCTTTTTCTCTTTGCCCTAATGTGTTTTGTTTGTCCTATTCATCTTGTAATAAACACTTTCCTTTCTTTGAACAAAAAGAAGTGATTTATGGAAATATATAATTTGTATAAATTATATTTTCACTTTGCTTTCTCTGATTAAAAATAAGTGGTTTCTGACAAAATACAGCTTTAATAAATATTAATAGACAATATTTTATAGTAATTTAAGAAAAAAGTATCTTTTTATTAAAACATAGTCATTGCTATCTCCTCAGTACACATCAAGCATTTGCAATCTTTTTGTGTACCAGAACCCTTTGTAAAATTATATGCTTGAATTCTAAGTAAGAACATGAGAATTTTAGGCCCAGCTTTTCCTCTTGTCTCTATCTAACCCATTCTCCATTCATTCATTAATTCTTCTTCTTCTTCTTTTTTTTTTTTTAAGATGGAGTTTCACCCCTGTTGCCCAGGCTGGAGTGCAATGGTGTGATCTTGGCTCACTGCAACCTCCACCTGCAGGGTTCAAACGATTCTCCTGCCTCAGCCTCCCAAGTAGCTGGGATTATAGGCTAATTTTTCTATTTTTAGTAGAGACGGGGTTTCGCCATGTTGGTCAGGCTGATCTCAAACTCCTGACCTCAGGTGATCCACCCGTCTTGGACTCCCAAAGTGCTAGGATTACAGGCGTGAGCCACCAGCATTCTTCTTAAAAGTGGTTTGTATTATATCCTTTTCATCTTAAAACTCTCATCAGCATCCTCTCATGGCAATTAGAATAAAATCCTAATCCCTTATCTTATCCATAGGTCGTCTGAGATCAGACCATGTTCTCTGCAGCCCAGTCTTGGTACTAGTCCTTTTCTCACTACACTTCACCTCACACTGTCCCTTGGTTTCAACAAACCAGATTTCAAAGACTCAAGTTTCAAAACTCAAATCTTGGTTCAGCCACAGGATTTTGCACACGCTGTTTGCACTGTCTGAACAATTATGTGCTTGACTTCTTCATGTCATTTACTTAAATGTTAACTCCTAGGTGAGGATTTTTCTCATCATCTCACCCAAAGCATTTCTCTATGCCTTTTCTTACCTTCGTAATATATTCTTTGTGATAACGTGCATCTATTTTAATTATCTCTTTACTTATTTTTGTATGTTTCCCCTGTGAAAAGGCAAAGCTTTTATTTGTTTTGTTTATTACAGTAATCCCCACCTTTAGAAGGATGTTTGGCACATACTGACACACAGGGAATATTTGTTGAATAAATAAGTTGTAATAGTCATTAACTTTTAGATTTGAGTTGTGCAGCTACTTTAAAACACTTGGTATGTGTGTGTTGTTTTCCCAGACATCTCCAAATGCTAGTTTTCATTCAAGCGGCTTGTTTTATAAAGCTCACATAGATCATCCTTGAAAATGCAGATTCCTTGAAATTTTGAGATAGCAGGCTTAAGGAGGGATTCTTGAGTCTGAATTTTTAACAAACTTCCCAAGTAATTCTTATGTGCAGGCAGTTTGTTGACTACAACCTCTTACAAATTCTTACTATGCAATTTTGAAAAATAAATAAGTGATCAATTGCTAGCACCATTTCTGGAAGAAAAGTCAGCACTTCAGACACATTGACATCTAACCATGCCTACCAAGTAATTTTTGCCCTGAATGTAGAAAATGGAAGGAGCTACACAGAAAGTGTGCTTTCATGTTATCTACCTTGCCCATGATGACTCAACTCACTCCAAGTCCTCAGTGAAGTAAGATGAGTTGGAATCTTTATATTTTATCCCTTTCAATTCAGAGATAATACTGCCAGTAAAAAGAGAAAAGCTCGCTCCTGCAAGAACTAGTGTTATGTAATGAGAAGTGTAGTCGGTTGTATTACATAAGAGCTAATTTTTTTTATTATCCACACAGTCAAAAGGATGTCATGATCCACATTCTCCAAAGACTGTTCTCATGCACTAGAAATAATTTAAAGGGTATAGTATTTGCATTCTGAATACAATTGCTTGATTTTGTATGCAGATGAGTTTAACATAATAATAAATACTCAATAAAATATATTAGGTGTTTTATACACACATAATACATAATAAATGTATGTTGGCTTGTACTAAAATCTGTTTCTACCCCCAGAACACTTATGATACCAAATGTGTGGGAATTTTGGGGTTTGGAGTGCAGTGGCGTGATCTCGGCTCACTAAAACCTCCTCCTCCCAGGTTCAAGCCATTCTTGTGCCTCAGTCTTCTGAGTAGCTGGGATTACAAGCACCCACCACCATGCCCAGCTAATTTTTCTATTTTTTGTAGAGGCAGGGTTTCGCCATGTTGGCCAGGCTGGTCTCGAACTCCTGGCCTCAAGTGATCCACCCGCTTTGGCCTTTCAAAGTGCTGGAATTACTGGTTTGAGCCATCGCACCCAGCACAGTGGGTTCCCCCCGCCCCCCCCACACCAACAACCAATTTTCTAACTGTCTGGACACCAACTGGTGTTCTACAATTTAATTCAATTCTGACACCACCTGGAGTTAGCATCAGAACCCAGAAAGCGAGAGCTGAGTCCCACAAGGCTGCCCCCACTTCAGATGCCAAGTGCAAGCAAGTCCCAGATCAAGATCAGATCAGCTGGACCGTTCGACCAGCTATAAACTCAGGCGGCTCTCACAGTTCCCTCCCCAGTTTTAATAATTAGCTGTGATGGCTCACAGAACTCAGGGAAACACTTTACTTACGTATATTGGCATATTGGAAAGGATGTTATGAAGGACACTGATGAACAGCTGGATGAAGAGTTTCACACAGTGAGTTCTGGGGTGTCTGTCTTGTGGTTAGGGTGCATCACCCTCTTGGCATGGTGGCAGCATTACCTGCCCAGAAACTCTCTGGACGTCATCATTATGGGGCTTTTATGGAGATTTCATCACATATGCATGGTTTATTATTAACTCAATCTCCATCCTCTCTCCCCTACCTAGAGTTTAGGGAGAGTGGGGCTGGAAGTTCTAGGTTTCTAACCAAGGTTTGGTCTTTCTAGTAACCAGCTTTCATTCTAAAGCTATCCAGAAGCCCACCAAGAGTCACCTCATTAAAACAAAGGATGCTCCTGTCACCCAGGAAATTCCAAGGGATTTATGAGCTCTGTGTACGATTCCCCTGTCACCCCCATTGCTTAGGAAATTATAGGGTCTCTCTGTCAGGAAATGGGGACAAAGATTAAATAAATATTTATTATTATGCCACAGGTTGCCAGCAGACCATTCTAGATCCCAAAGGGAAGTAATATTGGGTTAAGAATTAACAATTAGGCCAGGCGCGGTGGCTCATGCCTGTAATCCCAGCACTTTGGGAGGCTGAGGTGGGCGGATCACGAGGTTAGGAGTTTGAGACCAGTCTGGCCAACATAGTGAAACCCCGTCTCTACTAAAAATACAAAAAATTAGCTGGGTATGGTGGTGTGCTCCTGTAATCCCAGCTACTCGGAAGGCTGAGGCAGGAGGATCATGTGAACTGGGAGGCGGAGGTTGCAGTGGTGCCATTGCACCCCAGCCAGGGCAACAGTGTGAGACTCCATCTCCAAAAAAAAAAAAAAAAAAAAGAACAATTAACTCTAGATGAATCTTTAGAGCTAATTCTTGTCAGTCTAATTCTCTCATTTTACAGATGAGGAACTGAGACTAAGGATCATGTCGTGATTTTCTAAGGAAATGCCACAGAAAATTGGCCACATGCCTGTAAGGAGGGAAGCACGCGCTTCAATACCCAAAGCCAGGTGCAGGCGATACGCGCTGATGCTGAGGCTTCAGGGTTTAAAGGGAGACTTCATATTTTAATTTGTCAAGCTGAGCTCTGGGCTGGCAAATTGGCATTTCAATTTAACCCAAGGCCTTCTTGTTTCTCAAGCCTTAATATTGCTAGACTTTTTTTTTGAATGCTGTATAAATTTTTTTCTTTGGCTCTATCTCAAACCCAGTAGTTGAGAAAAAACATTTTCCCATTCATTTAATTAGAAAGGTCTAGAACATGTACCCAAAGAAATTGGATTTCCCCTTAGGTTAAAATCTCACTGCATGCTGCTTGCCTTTTTAAACACGTGAGTAACTTAGCTCTTTATTAAACAGAAATAATTATATCAACTCCTTTCTTCTACTTCCCCATCTCACTCCCTTCCGCCTGACCTTAAAATAATTTTACATGTAATAACCCAAGAAGATCTGTGTTTAAAGGAAAGCAACAAAACAAACTTCACAAACTAAGCAGTGTGATAGTGGTGAGAATGTATAATAATTGCAGCAACATTATGGGTATTATCATTCTGACTTACTAAGTAACCAGGCGCTTACTTGGTGTGCTAGGAACATCTACCATGTCCCTCACACATGAGCTCATCAATGACAGTTTGAGTCATAAAGTGTGGTTTTATTTTCTAGTCTGTTTGAGAATGTGAATATATAATTCCATTGCAAACATTCTCAACCTTGTACCTGTTTATTTTAGGAAATAGCATGACAGGCTACAACTCAGGGTTAATTGCAACAAACAAATGACAGATTGTACAAAAGTAGGATACATGCCAGAAATACAGATGACTGGGTCTTATGTGTCTCTATGTTAGATTTTCTATAGCCTTTGATTTTGCCTTCGCCCTTTAACGATTTCTTTCACACATCACCAGATGCTGCTCTTACAGCTTCTAGTGAGAAGACAAAGTATATCTCAGCAGTGGAGGCTGTGAAGTTCGACACATCTGGGTTTCAATCTCGGCTTCATCAAGCCTCGGTTTTCACCCCGAGAAAGTTATTTAATTTTTCTAAATCTCAATTTCCTAATCCGTAAAACAATGTTATGCATCTTATAAATTGCTGTTAGGATTAAGTAAAATAAAGTATGGAAAGGACTTACCTTTGAACCTTGCAAGGAATAAGCCTCAATAAAATTATTATATTTTGAAACTCTCTGAGGCAGCGACTTCTCTTGTTGTAACAACAGCGGACGTCAAAGAACAAGTGGGTTTGTAATTATATCAATTCTCCTCTTTGGTCAATCAAAGTACTCAGTCATCAAAGCATTTATATTTCCATTAGGTGAAATCCACTGAGAAATGACTTTACAAGTCAGATTATCACCAACTGTAGAAATTTCTAAAATAATAAGCAACATTTGTGGCTTCAAAGAACTTATTTGACGAATAGCTAAGTTTCATCCTTTTATTGAAAACAGGCTTACCAAGCATTTTGGTGTTACGGGACATTTTATGGTTTCAAAATGGGCATTATATTTGGAGATTTTGCTAGGTCATTGAGCAGTAAAAATTATCCATAATTTTCTGAAGACAATAGTCAAAATTTGGCTCACTCTGGGTGCTCTTCTCCGGACAACTTGGCAAACCTGAACTTTCTCTAGAGATTCTGGTTGGAGGGAAACGTGAAAATGGCATTACTTCTATTGTAAAGGGCAATTCCTCTCCAGGCTTTTTTTGTGTGTAATGGAGACACAGTCAATATGAATAAGGGAAAATTGGTAAGGCAAACTTGGTGGTTCATTGCCAGTGGTATTCTGGAATGACAGTCTGAGGTTTGAATTTGTTTGTGAAAGTAGAGGAAGAGCATGTTGTTGAAGAAGGAAAGTGAATGATACTTGGTTCAGAAAGCAAAACCTTAGCCTTAGGTGGCTTGCAGGTGGCCTGGGCTAGAAATGTGTGTAAACAAACTCAAAGAGGTTCCTGGATGCCTGTCCCAGGGGCTGGCCCTGCTTCACTCCCACCCGCCCTTCTTCTCTCAGGTCAGGTACCATCCCTTGGAGGCTTTTCCAGAATACCTGCCCCACTCCTCATAGCTATGTGTTTGGTTGCTCTCATTACTTGTTATTAACACTCCATTGCTGTTGCACTTAATTGCATTTACTATAGTAACTTGTTGACCTGTTGGCCTCTCTGCCAAGACTGTAAGGCAATGAAGAGTAAGAACAAGTACTCGGCATATTTTATGTTCAATAGAGGTAGAAGGGAGTGAGCTGAGGGCAAGGACAGGAGACAGGGAAGGAATAGAGGAAAATAAGGAAAAATGGAGGTCTCAGGTAAGTGATGACTGATTTCCATGAAAGGCCAAATCTCCTGGTTTCCATTATGTAAGGTCTCTACATGAGTGAGACAGAGGCAGAGATGTGGAAAAAGAAGTGTCACACTTTCAGGTCACCTCTAATTGATCAGATGATTTCTTTCCCACTAGTATCAAAATAAGAAATTTTTTTCAAATCAAGATATTTTTTTCGAAGAAAGCATGTATAATTTCACATTTTAAAAATGTGTTGCTATATCTACTCATTGCTAACACATAGCAATACAGGTCTGCCTGTATTTAATAAATCTTCTATTCTCCCCTGCCCCATTCAACCCATTCAATGTGTAGCTGTCCTGGTTTGTTTTTTATTTGCTATGCTAATTTAAGGAGATTAAGATACTTCAGTATAAATACCCACTGGCTGTAAATATCTTGAAGCTTCTGTACTTGACTCAGGGAATGTCTGAAATTTATTTGTAAATGGGAGTTATGGAAGATCATATCAAGGGAGGCAAGCTACCAGAAAGGCTGCCTTCCCTCTGAAATGAGAGCTGGAGGTCCAGTCACCAGGATAGAAGCCACCGCAAGGTCCTGGGAGTGGGGTGGCACTTCTAGAAAATTTGACAAGTTTCATCACATGGGGCCATTAGGATTTTCCCATTTTATTGCCCTTGACATATGTCACTTACAGGTGTCCCCTCCCCCGACTGCAGGACAATTGACCTGGCTCCACCTGCCTCCCATCTTACTGGCTCATATCTCACTACAGATCTCCATGCAAATGGGATACTTTCTGCCTCTGCACTAGTCAAAATTCTTGTCTGTTATTTAGAGAGACTGCATTTTCCACCTTGGACTTCTAATGCCTGCTGACATTCTGCCCTTCCTTCAAGGTGCAGATCAAATGCCCTTTCATGGAGCCTTCTGACTTGCCAGTCTGGAATTTGGCCCCGTTTTCTGCAGAATGATTGTTGCTCCCGTCGGTTGTGTTGGCTCACAGGCCAGGCTTCTCATGAGGGAAAGCAGGTG
The DNA here is from genome assembly GCF_006542625.1 of Nomascus leucogenys. Lineage (NCBI taxonomy): Eukaryota > Metazoa > Chordata > Mammalia > Primates > Hylobatidae > Nomascus > Nomascus leucogenys. The sequence continues at coordinate 46,028,147 of NC_044396.1, read as the reverse complement.
TACCCCAAGGTGGATTGATCCAGTCTCTGCACAGGTTTAGGTTGTTTGAAAAGTCCCACAACTTGCTTGTGCTTACTCATCACACTTACCTGACTTAAATGAAAATAATGAATTTTCTCTTGTGCTCCAATAAAACATGTTTGTATCTTCAGGGAAAGCAGTAATTTTTTTTCCATTTCTTGATATTCATTGTAAAAGTACAATTGCCATAATAATATTACACAAAATTTAGAAAATAAGGAATAGAGAAATTACCCATAATACCATCACCCAGACGCAATCTTTGCTGTCTTTTCTCTTGCAGTCATTCTCTAAATGTTCGTTTCCATGGTTATGTACATAGTGCACACACCATGCTGGGGCCTACGTTTCTTTTTTTTTTCAACAGTATAATATGCAGTAGTTATCATTTTTGAAATAATGAAACATATTTTTAAAATAAGACTTTTTATATGATATATTTTTACTAGTTCCTTAAAGTTGAGTGGAGTAGTGTAACAATAAGATGTTTCTCCCGTTGTATCCTGGCCCATGGAAATAAATCTGGCATGTCAGGCCATCTTAGAGTTTAGGAGGAGCAGGTGCAGGGTTCCGGCTGCTGGCCGATGCTTGCCTGGCTGCCCTACTTCTGGTTCTGAAAGGGCCACTGCTGCTGTCTAGGTCCCTAGTTGACCTCTCCCAGAGAGTCTTCTCAATTTTTCTTTTTCAACACTAGCATCAGGAAGATCGTATTGGGATAGCATTTTTCCTCCTAGGTCTTACTCTGAAACTTTTCAAAAACACCTATCAATGTCAAAAGATGTTACAGTGAGTGCCACCACCTGATTCCTCCACTAACATCTCACTTCACAGGGTTTATCATACCTTTCTTCGTGGGTTCGAGCCCTGTGATATTTCTCGTGAAGGTGAATTTCCCCAGGGCCTCAGACTTGGTTTTCTGCCTGGATCCTTCCAGGATCCATTCTAGCAAGACTTGGGCCCTCAGGATAGCTCGAGAGGACAATGTTGGAATTTAAAACACTTCTACTCCCTTTGATACATGTTGCCAGATTAGTGCTTCCAAGAAAGTATGCATCATTTGTAATGCCATCAACAACATATGAGTGTTATATTAATTCCACCGAGTGTTATCTTTGAAGTTTGGAGGAGGAATTTAAATTGACAGCATTCTTAGATTGAACCACTGCGCTGAGATTGAGCCCTTATTGCACTCTGACTTGTTATATAGTTCTTTGTGCACATATTTCATTTTTCTTTAAACCCTTGTGCTCCTTGAGGCAGAAGCATGTTAGCTGATAATCATTTTCTTCCACAGCCCCCAGCACAGAGCTTTGCACTTAGAAGGTGTTTCATAAATGTTTGCTGGAAAATAAAATAATAATCTGTATATATAACTTTCGATAGGTCAGTAAATTAGCAAGGAAATAACTACTTTCAAGATGTTTAGAAGAATTAAAGCAAGGGGAAGGGCCTTATGTTGCATAGTTAGCTAAATTATATTGCCTGTGGTTTTGATTTCTTCTGAATTGAAAGATCTACTGACTGTTCAGGCTCGCTTTATGTGCACAACAAGACTAAATAGGCACATTAATAATGTACTTCACAAGTAAGTCTGGGATTCTATATATATTCATGTTTATCTTGGGGGTATCAAGAAGATGACTCTGTACCTATCACAATGACTAGAACATCTTTACAGACACACTGTCACCTTGACAAAAGTGCTTTTAACAAAAATCTGGAATGAACATTTAAAAATACAGTTGTCTGGACTGGGCACGGTGGCTCATGCCTGTAATCCCAGCACTTTGGGAAGCCGAGATGGATGGATCACTTGAGGTCAGGAGTTCAAGACCAGCCTGGCCAACATGGTGAAACCCCATCTCTACTGAAAATACAAAAACTAGCCGGGCATGGTGGCATGCACTTTTAATCCCAGCTACTTGGGAGGCAGAGGCAGGGGAATAGCTAGAACCTGGGAGGCAGAGGTTACAGTGAGCCGAGATTGAACCACTGCAGTCCAGCTTGGGAGACAGAGTGAGACTCTGTCTCAAAAAATATAAAATAAAATAAAATAAAATAAAATAAAATAAAATAAAATAATAAAATAAAATAAAATAAAATAAAAATACGGTTGTCAGTACAAAATCTTCAGGCAACTTGATTCTGGTTAGCAAGAGCACCACACAAGGGCGGTCTAGAAAAGTTATGTACGTTCTGTGTGGTAGCCTTTGCAGTGAGATACTTGACCGTTTTTCTGGTAATCAGTTCAATGTTTGGAAGACCCGTCTAAAGTGACTTCACATCTGCAGCTCAAGCGCGTTGCTTTCTCACACTGCCCTCTATTTGTCCTTTGTCATGGTCACTGCCTGCATATTCTTTCACCAAATTGCTCCATCTCTGTAATTTTACATTATATACACCAGTCACTTAATATGATTATCTATACTCTTCTAGATCCCTGGCTTTTTTTGTCCACAGTATCAGATGCTAGGCTAGACTTGGGGGACATAGCAGCAGGGTTCGGCCCTCACTGCACCTACCAGCCAAGAGGTTTGCCTGCCACAATGGGCTAACGGTGCCACCTTATGGCCAACATGGGCCAGGCCTTGTGCTTTCGCATTACTGCTCAATTTTGCCTTCCACCCTGGCTTCCTTTTACCTGCTTTTCTTCCGTTATCACCTCAATACATTGTATCTTCCTGATTTCCTTTCCTCTTCTGTCCAGCCTCTTCCCAAACACCAAGCTGCTTGCATTGTCAATATCCTTACTTCCTTGTCTGTCCACCACATCTTCCCTGAAACGTCCCAATCTTGGATTTACCTAATCATTGATTTTCTCCACTATTACCACTCTGGGCTTCTGAATGCCGCTGGAGGAGCATGCTATGGCCATGACTGCAGGAACTCAGTGGGGCTCCTGGCTGAGCTCCACATTCCTTGCATGAGCTTCCCTGTGTCCCCATCAGCCACGTACTCTGCAATTGCTACTGTCTCACTACTTTCAGAAGATGACCTTGTCCTTACTCACAGAGAAGCATGAACCCCCATTTCTCAATCTCCTGTCCTTCACATGGACAAAATCAGCTATATTTGCATCTGTCCTTATCTTTTGCTTGATTCAGATTTGACTCATTTAGTGTTCCTAACCTTGATGAAGTCCCTTCCAGCATCTTTTATTTTCTGTGTCCTCCCATGTATCAAATAATGTGGTCATTTCTCTCATCATAAAGAGAGTTCCTTCCCTCAACCTGGACATCTCTCTGGCTACCCCTCTTTCTCTTACCTCTCACTTTCTTTTTAAAATTAAATTCATTTTTAATACTTTAAATTTTTTTCATAAAATTTCACACATACTACAAGGTTTAAGAATAATGTAATAAGCAGTCATATTCTCAGAACTAGCCTAGGAGAACAGAGAAACAGTGCACCTGAAGCTGTGTATTCTCCAGCCATACCTTTTCCTGTCCCTATCTGAGAATCAACGCCATTTGTACTTAAAATTTCCCTTTAGTGTAAGAAGATCATGTACATGGCCTAGGGTTCCATTTCAATCTCTCAGTCTCTATTCTATAAGCCAATGAGTTTTGGGCCATCTGGACACCCTAAAGATGATCATACTTATCCATTATGTCTTTGACTTTCTGCTTATTGGACTAGGGGACTTTCTGCTTATTGGACTATTCCAAACCTTATTTGGAAGCAGTAAGGTTTATGGAGGCCTTAGTCAGATACATGTAGGAGATAAAGCCTACAGTGACTTAGGGCTGGCTACATTATAATATTAGTGGTTCATGTTTACCAGAACACTTCTTCCCAAGTAAAAAGAAATATTATGTCTCACACTTCCAGCTTCAAAGAAAGAAACACAACTCCTAATAGGCTCCACTGCGTCCATGCCACACCTAGGACTATTTCTCTGGACCATGCATCAAGTGCTATGAAAGGCTACCAGCTTTACATGGGACTCACTGTAGGAGAGCTCTCTATAATACACCTAGACGATGCACTAGGCCCTGCTGCTTGGGCTGTAGGACCTGGAGAACCGAGATGCTAGAGGTATATATGATAGGAAAAGATGGTTCTGGGGTTTATGGCAGACCCCAAAAGGAAAATAACAACATAGACCTCCTTGGACTTCGTAACAAGGCCATGCCATTTGCATCTGCAATTCAACAACTTTCGAAACACAACTACAGGCATGCTGCTGGGCTCTGGTGAAGACAGAGCTTCTCATCATGGATTATCAAGTGACCATACAGCCAGAAATGTCCATCATAAGCTTGATCTGACACAAGTCAGAAAGTCAGGTGAGCCACTTGTACTCCATCATAAGAACAGAGTGCACAAGACCCCAGTGTGGTGCCGTCCCACAAAGAGATGAAAAGCTATTTGGTAGCAAATAGACTACAGTGAACCCTACTCACTCTTCTTCTTAAAGGTACTCAAATATGTCATTTTTAATAAGTTTCTTCATACATGCACTTATTTGCTGCTGAAAATTAAAATAGCACATCAAAATTTTCTTTTATTGCAATTCAAATTTTTGAAAACCATAAAACTTAGTTATCAAATTATTATGCTTTAGCCAAACTACCCAATGTTTCCTTTATAATCTTTCCCCTACAAGTTACCTTGCCTCAAATTCTTTATATTGGGTATAAAGAGCTTGGCATTCCTTGCATGAGCTTCCCTGTGTCCCCATCAGCCACGTCCTCTACAATTACTACTGTCTCAATACTCTTTATGTTCTGTATATTTCATCTCACTGACTTTAGGTTTCTAAAGCACATGGAAATACTTAACATCTATTGGTGCTTCTTTGGGTCAAATAAAAAAGTAGAATTGAAGTATATTAGAGTCATTCAAATACATTCAAACCACAGAGAATCCTTAAAAATTACTGGTATCAAAGTAAGACACTCCCTTACTTACAAAGAAGGAAAGAAGAAGAAAGAAAAACAAAAGCAGAACTCATCATGAGTTATCAAAATTATTGGTATACGGTTTATTCTAGCATGGAGTAGCTTTCTCAACCTGCTGCATAAAATTACCAGTAAGAAAGAAAAGTACAAGAATAAGGTTTATAGCTGAATCAACTCTGTGTAATAATTCCCCATTCTAGCATTCCCAGAAGGATCCTGTCTACAATAAACGCAATAACTACAGCCACATTTGAATGGTTTGTTTCTTGATTCATTCTGAACTCCTTTGAGCCCAGTGTCTCTTAGTTCTCTTTCCAGCCAAACAAATCTGTTGAGTAAAAGGTATCTGAGTTTTGCCATCCTTTCATTCCTCACAAATAAAATGTCCTTACGCCTCCCCTCCTGTAAGGCAAACCACCTCTGATCTCCTGAAGATCTTTTCTCTTTGGTCCTGTTGCTAGGATAGACCTTCCGGTAATTGGGAAAAGAGTTTGGTACTAGGGTTGAGAATCAATTTACTAAGATTCTTTATTAACATTTCTGAGCAGATGGGATGAGAGGCCTCTGGATTCCCTGGAAATTTTCTTCAGCGGGCATCGGAGAAACCTCTGGGATCAAGGTTAAGTTAGGCTTTTATGATGGCTCCACTGACGGTCTGGTCAAAGCTCTAAGTTCCTCCAGGATATTTGGGTCCTGGAAGAAAGTGTTGCTGGACTCTCAAATGGCAACAAGGTAGCCTGAAAACAACTCTATATCCCAGAACAAGCCTGAAAACCCAAACTCCAACAAATGGTGGTGAAAGAGCCAGCTCTACACCCATTCTTGAATGGGCAACAATTCGTTTTTGACAGGATTAGGTACCTATTTTCTGTATGTGTTTTCATTTCCTGTCCACAGAACCTCAGCCAGTCCCATTATCTGAGTGTCAAGTACTACCGCAGATGCTGGCAATACTAAAACTAACAGATGATAGGATAGAGTTCTTTCTCCTGGAAAGTTGTGGCAGACACTGGCTTGCTGCTTACTACTTCCATTTCCTTTTCCTAGGCAGAAAGGAAGACCCCCTTTCCAGCTTTCCGTGATGTCTGGCTAGCACCTGTTGAGAGATTTGGTCAATGAAATCTGGACAGAAGGACGTCAAGGCTTGGCCACAGGCGCAGCTGTGAGGCCCTCATAGCCTCTCTTTCCTCTCTGTGGAAGTCAGGCAGTCCATATATCTAAAATGGCAGCATCATTAAGCAGAGGAAAGCTGAGTTTTTAAATCACCACTTGGACTCAAGCTGTTGTGGAGAACCACAGACCTTCACTGTGTTAAACCATTAAAATTTGGAAGTTACCTATTGCAGCCACCATGAATTATGTGAAGAGTATGATGTTCAGTCTGGTAAGGGAAAGCAGATATGCAGGGAACAGTGTACTGTTGTGTAACAGGTGCTGTGACAGAAATATGCACAGGGATATGGAAGCCAAAAGGTAGGAGGTGTGGTTACTCTGCGAGTAGGAAGAGAAGCATAGGAATATCTTTGTTGAGAAGGCACTGTTTATTTGAGACTTAAAAGATGAGAAGGCGGGTGTTTTCCAGGTGGACAGCGGCAATGGGGATGACAAGCTGGCCGAAGAAAGGGTGCATGTGAAGTCTGAAGGCCTCACTGCTGGTGTATAAATGAAACTGAGCAGTCTGGAGACTGGAGCTTAGTGGTAAGTGAGACTGGGGTGGGAGATGATGGAGACAAGGACCTGACCGTCAGATCATCTATGCATAAAAATCTGGTAACAGTCAATGGCGAAATGGTGAAGAGTTTGAAGAGACGTATTATAACATTTGAATTTTAGAAAAATCACTCATTGTGGAAGTGTAAGATAGAGTGAACTTACTTTGGATCTAGGGAGACCAGTGTGAAAGAATGTGGAATCGTCTAGTCAGCAGGCGTTCAGAGCTTGAATGAAGTCAGTGGCAGTGGGGTGGAGAGGAGAGGAGGGAGCAGAGTCTGCAGAACATGAGGACTGGATAGATAGGAAAGAGTTTAGAATTATTCTTGGGCCCAGGCTTGGGTGAGTAGGTATGTGGAGATTCAAAGTAGAAATGTATAATAGAAAAAAAAAAGACCAGTTCATATTAAAGCATATTTAGAAATAAACATACAGAACTCAAATAAAGAAAACAAATTACAAAGAGGCAAAAGAAGACTTGAACAAATAAACAGATCATACTGCTGAGTGGAAACAAACTTTATCATAAGGATAGTACTCTCCCTAAATCAATTTATAAGATTATTGCACATCTAATAGAAATACAGCAGGACAAGAAATTTTAAAACTATCCTAAATTTAATTTGTAACACAAATTAAGAAAATGTCAAAAAATAAAAAGGAGGATTTACACTCCTATATATTAAAAGCCATCATAATATTATTTTAATTGAAATTCCATCATGCTGGTAAAATAGTTGGCACCAAGATTAATGCAACAGGATAAAATATACCAAAATACACTCTAGTATTTAGAAAAATTGAGTGTGTAATTAAGATGGTGTTTCACACAAAATAGTTCTTAAATAAATGGCTATTTGAAAACTAAATACCTATAATTAATTCCTAATTTAATTTTAAATTTCAGGTGGAGTAAAATCTAAAAAAAAAAAAAAAACATAGCCTTGAAGATACAGTTAAGAAAGTTCTTTTGTTGAATAAGGAAAAATGCAAAATTATAAAATATTATTTACTGGATTACTTTAAAAATAGTTTTTAAAATTAAAATAAAAGCCCATCAATTATATGTAAAGGAAACAACAAACAAAAGGGGCATTTACAACACACATGTCAAGGAAATTTTAGTCTTAATATGTATAAAATCTCCCATCAATCAATAGGAAAAAATGAACACTACCAATAAGAACAATTATAAAAGAAAAAAAAGAGAAAATTCACCAAAGAAGAAACTAAATAGCCTATAAGCATGAAAAAGTTAATATCATTGGTGGAGAACACAAACTAAACAAACAAATAAATGATGATGGATTCAGGAGGTGGTGAACATGTGGGGAAGTAGTCACTCTCATGGACTTGGGTAGAATGTAAGCTTTCTATGGGACAATTCAGCAACTGTCCTTTCTATGGGACAATTCCCTCCCTAGATGTGCCTGTCTTTCAGGCTCTGCCTTAGAGTGAGCTTCTCAGCCTGTGGGATCGCCGCCCTGCAGGCTGTAACCCTTTATAAGAAATAAAGTCTCCTTTCTAAATTTACAGATCTCATGATTTTCCAGTTGACACTGAAAATCTGTCTGAAAGCCTGAAATATTTGGTATCTGGCCCTTTATAGAAAATGTATGTCAATCCCTGCCCTATGCAGACAAAAATACAGGAAGTCTACAAAATAGTATCTAAAATAAAAGGAATTATCTCTGGTATAGAAAATTTTAAATGATTTTTGTTTTTCTTTGTTATAGTTCTTGTATTCTCCAAGGGAATATTTTCAAATTAATTAATTTTTAAATTACCAAATAAAAATTATATTTATTGTGTACAACTTGAGGTTAAAAATTCTGTATATGTACATGTGGAATAGCTAAATTGAACTAATTAACATGCATTACCTCACATATTTATTCTTTCTTAAACTATATCAGCATTAGCAATTTATTGTATGTTTATAAAAAGGACAGACATACTTTAAAATATAAGTAATCATTTTCACTGGAGAGAGAAAATTACGGTTAGTTTGCATGTCTTTTTTGACTTTTTTTCTGTGTAGTTTTTGTATCTTTAATAAGATGACAATATGAGACTTACATAATCAGAAAATACTTTTACATGCATTTTAATCAGAGTCCTGAAATTTCTAATTTTTATTTTTCTGATTTCTTGGGGCATCTTTGTATTACATTTAACATCTTTTTACTTTTTCCTAATATGGGGCAAAACATGCTGAGAGACTTTGACAATCAGAGTTTTTAATGTTACCTACTTTGAAGTTTAAGTCAAGTCACAAATTATAGCAGCCATCTGGTCTTAGTTATCTGTAGTTTAAATCGTGATATTTCAAAAGAAATAAATCCAGATATGTAAAACATACAAAAAGAAAGACCAGTGGTCACTTTCCTTGTTTGCTGTGTTTTGCTTTTTTGGATCTGGATAAATTTACTCTAGTACTTTCAAAACTCTCTGGAAAATGCCTATTACTATACAACACACTCCTATTTTATAGATTATCAAATTTTAGAATTAGTTGAAAAGCATCCTGTGTGATCTCACAGAGCTTTCCAATCATTATTTCAAAATTTAGCAAAAAATAGCTCAAAACCAAAAATGCCAGCCCATCTAGAACATAGATGTAGAAGATAGCCTTCCATGAATGACTAGATAATTGATTTCAGCAGTACATTAAAAGTTAGATAGTTTTGGAGATAGAACCAAACAAAACCCAAGGAACCACAGGAAGATGGAATGTCCACACCAAGGACATCTGTCCTCTCTGCAGTCACCGTCTCTGGGTGCAGAGCTCGCTGTGTGGCTCTGTCTCTCAAAAGGGCTGCGAGCCACAGCCTGGGCCATCCCCCTCCCCTGGTTATACCCAGGTTAGCCAAATGCACTGCCATGCCCAGGCCTGGACACCTCTTTCTGAGGCCTTCCCCAAACTTCAGAATTTGCATGGGTGGGTTTCATGGATCAATGACTAACTTGCATTCCTGTTGTCTCTGGAACAGACTTCTCCTGTATGAAAGGTCAAATGTCCCTTCCAGCTCATGTTCTCCCAGACAGAAACCAGCATGGATACTTGCTCAGGAGGCAAGCTCACCTGCACCATCACCAGAAGGCCATCATCACAGGTGCATTTTTATCTACCTTTGCCTTGTTCCCCTGTAGTTCTTTGGTGGGGATATACCATAAAGCCTTAATTTCTAAACTATATTGATTTAGACACTACTCTTCAGAAAAAAAAAAGTAAGAAACATATGAACATCTAATGTTTATATCAACTGAAATGTATTTATTGGAGATCAAGGAGATCAGGTGAATGTGATTTTGGCATCAAATTTCCTCCAGTTTAAAACAGAGAGAGGTACCAGTAGATGCTGAGCATGGATTTCAGCCACCATCAAGCAGTTTCTTCAGCACATCTGGCCTGGCATTTCTAATGCTATTGATATTTCTATCTCATCACTGCTATTTTCTACTATGACCTAGTAATAGGCCAAGGACCAAAGATTCTTGGGGTCTGATTGGTCTTTAAATTGCTAGTCATTCTCTCTGGGACAGCAGGAAGAGGATGCCCATTTGGCAATATCTTTAAGGAATCCTGGGAGTGAGGTGGCCGGGAGTCTTCATTCTCCAGGACTGGCATCCTGCCTTGCTGGGCTTCCTCCTGCTTCTTAGTCCCAGAACGCTGCACTCCGAAGGCCTTCCTGCTGGTTCTTGAACAAACTCTGGGGGCCTCTCAGCCCACAGATGAGGCCAGAGGGAGCAGGCTGAGAAGAAAGAAACCCAGGCTCAGGCCATTTCCCGCAACCCCACATGTGGAAGTGGAGAATACGTCACGGGAACCTACCTGTCCCAAGCCTCTAGGCCAGTGAGAAAGTCCTGGCCTTTCTCAGTGCCCAGCACTTTCTGCCTTCTTAAATCTTGGAGGAGCAGAGCTGTTCTCAACTCTCTCTGGCAATGTGGACCTCATCGGTTTGTCTAGAAGACAGGAGTGCTCTACACTGACAATTCTGAAGGAGATTATTTCAAAGACGAAAGAAATGCAAAATACAAAGGGCTTAATTCCTTGCATACATACATTCCCCCACTTATAAATCATCTTATGAATGCATTGAAAGCATGAGTCACAGAGGGAGAGATGCATGATCAAAGAGTTCATCCCTGCATTTCAAAATGAGGTCACCTCGAATTCTGTGTGAAGGTGAACGGGGGTACTGGCAAGCTCAGTTAATAATTATTCAGATTCTAGTCATTAATCCAGTATGTCTTTGTCTTGCTGGATAGAGATAAACGAAAGAGCAAGAATTTCCAGATCAAAAGAGTATTCTCAGTAGGACTATTAATACTTTTCATTATACAAGCCATTCATTTAATGAAATTATTTTCAATTTCTTAAGCTGAAATACATACAATACAATCTGAAGTATGACTTGTTTTTTACCTTCTGATGTAAGATGAGTTTGAAAAGCAAAATGTAGCAATTTATTTTATGAAATCAGAGATCAAACAGGCTTTCTAAGGTTGTAGGATGATAGAGGACTTTATCAGCAATTCTATTTTTCTAACTCTTTCCTAGGTGTTTTGATATCCTTTTTGTCACCAGTCTGCTCTTATTTCTCAAACTTGTTTGAAATATTTGATTTTCACATGCCACTGCAGTAGCCTTCACTGGGAGAAAGGGAGAGAAAGGGAGAGAAGAAAAAAAGAGGATGAGAAGGAGGAGGAGGCAGGGAGGAAAGGATAGGAAGGATGCCTGACATCTTTTTAAAGAGAATGACTATTCTTTTCAATGCTACCCCTACTCTGTTAAGTGCAAGGTAATGTCCAAAAATAATAGGAATAGAAAAGACATTCTGCATTCGATCTATAAACAGATCTAACACAGTCTCAGCTACTTCTAACTTACAGGTGATCTAAAAACAATATTTTAAATTGGCACCTTAGAAATACTGTGAAAAAGAAAAACTTCTTTATCTTTGGGAGTGGATGAAATCTTGGCCTGCCCTTCCTCCCTCCCTCCCTCCCTCCCTCCCTCCCTCCCTTCCTTCCTTCCTTCCTTCCTTCCTTCCTTCCTTTTCTCTACCCTTTGTTTTCAGATTATCGTGCAATGTATTAGGAGAAAGTCCTCACCTCTCTAAATATTCATTCTTCTATCAGTGAAATTGGACTGAATCCTGATTCCCCAGAACTGGGGTGGACCTGGGGTGTACTCAGACTTTACTATAGGACCATGATGATTGCTTTTCCTTGTTATATCAAATATTTTTTCCATCACCTATAATCTTGTTCATATTCAATATTTTGGCCAGTCGTGGTGGCTCACGTCTGTAGTCCCAGCACTTTGGGAGGCCGAGGCAGGTAGATCACCTGAGGTCAGGAGCTTGAGAACAGCCTGGCCGACATGGTGAGACCCTGCCTCTACTAAAAATACAAAAATTTGCCAGGCATGGCGGCACATGCCTGTAATCCCACCTACTCGGGAGGCTGAGGTATAGGGATCGCTTGAACCTGGGAGGCAGAGGTTGCAGTGAGCCAAGATTGTGCCACTGATCTCCAGCCTGGGCCTCGGAGAGAGACTCTGTTTCAAAAAATGAATCTATATAAATAAAATATTCATCGAACTGAATCCCTGCACAAATAAGTAAATTAGAAATTATTAGTTCCTAAAATTTGATTGTCAATATTCAAAGTACCTTCTTAAAATAAATTCTCTATAGATCCAAATAAAAATTAAGCAGTTATTTCCGGTCACTCTTTCTTTTTTTTCCCACTATTGTTTATATGAGCTTATAATGTTACAAATAATCCTTATTATTCATAAATATGTCCTTTACTATCAGATCAAGTGGAAATAAGAAAAACTCTATTATATTAAACTCCTACAATTTTCTCTGAAATCTGTGAAGAACATAAAAGAGATATGATCAATATCCAATGTCTCATAGTCTAAATATCTTAGAAGTCTAGAAATGCTCTATTATGAGATGGCAACTAGAAGAAAATTACCTCTGATGTCTCTTATCAAAGTAAAATCCTTTTCAGGACAGGTTTTTTGAGAATTGATGTGTTTTAACTATTTTGAAATGCTTATTTTGCTGTTTAAAGCATATTAGTTCTTTCAAAATAGAAATGAAATATAGGAAGTGTTTACCAAACCTTTCAATTAAATACAAAGGAGCTCTCCTTTCGAAAACATTTCTTGTCAAGTTGTATATTTTTACAACTAATGAATTCTTAGATTAAGATTTTCAAAAAATAGCTATGCCTCTTTTGATGAGTTTAATAGCATCATGGAGAAATATCTTTCTTATTATTTGGAAAATAAAATTCTAAGATGGTAAAATAGCATGTTTTAATTTTTTTCTTTAACGAAGGCCACAAAACTTGTAGATTATCGTTAACATTTGATTTCTAAAAGATATAGTATGTACAGTCATATTACCTATGTTTAGACTTTTAATTTGAAGAAGAGTTATTGAGGGGCTTCTTTTTTTTTATAACAAATCCACTGTGAGTCCATACAACGTTTCCTTGCTGTTTTCATTAGTCACAGATGCAGTGCACATTAAAATTTCCCAGTAAGTACTGACTTAGTAGATTTCCTCCCAGATACAGGTGTGTAGTCAATCTTGTGGATGAAAGCCTGTGCTAACTCAAAGAGCCAGGTAAGTGTACCTTCCAACCAAAGTGAGGGGCTTTTAATGAACTCATTCCTAGAACTGATGTCTCTGCTGCCCTCCACTGCCTGGGGGATCCCTGCCCTGTTGGAATCAATTGAATTGTCACACATCAGAGGGGAACCTATGGAGCCTAAAGGGCATCTTGGTCAGAGCTCCACCTATCAGCCTAAAATGAGACTTCTAGAGAAAACAGCTTTTAACCATCCAAAAGTATATATTTAGAACGATGTCAGGGCGCAGAGATGTTAAACGTTTTGATGGGTCGTGTGTACATTTTTGAAGCCCCTCCCCAGTTGAACCACAGGCAGGATTAAAAATACCCTGAGCTCCTATTGTGTTTCTGGGCTCTGTGCTGGGAGACTGTGCTGCTCAAGGAAATTAAATTTTTAAAGTTTGACAGCTATAAGGCTAGCTGGAAAAATTTCAGACTGTGCTTTAATAAAGCAACAATGGGATCCATGGGACCATAGAGAAAGTCATCCTGACTACAGGAAAACTGGGGATGTACTGAGGTCCCCGGGCCTGGCCTGGGGCTGGTTCTGGAGGAGGGTGTGATGGACAAGTACCTCCAGGAACTGGCAGAGCCCCACAGACCGCACAGCATGGGGCCTGTTCAGACACCGGAGTGTTTACCCTGCGAGTCAGAGTAAGACAGAGATAAGAGAGAGAAAGATGGATTGGATCCACGTTGCAGAAGGCCTTAATTTGTCATTCTGAGTTTAACTTAGTGAAAAATGATAGGACACCTAGTTTACTCTGCAGAAAAGACCGAATAAAATAAGACAGAAAGGAGTAAATAAAACTAATGCCTGAACCCCTTCGATGGGTCAGACACTATGCAAGGCATCTCACAGAAAGCATTTATTTTATCCTCTCAAAAATCCAGTGACATAGGAACATATTTTATTGACAAGAATTCTGAGGCTCAGATTCAATATCATATCTGGGGCAGAGACCGCTAGCTACCTGTTCTCATATTTATCCCCAACCTTTTCTCCTTGCTCACCTCTAGGGCAGAGCCTTCAGAAACTAAAAATTCTCTGCCTCAGCCTCCCTTGCAGGCTAGAAGTGTCCCAGTGACATAATTCTAGCTGGTTAACTATCAGGGGAAGTCTGTTAGGAAGCTTTTTGAAAAGTTTAGAATTGCTTATTAAAAGACAATGAAGCCTGGGTCCCTGGCACTGCCCCCGCTCTGTATTCCTACCTGCAATATGGAGGTAGTGATACCAGCTGGGAAAACCTCAGCATGCCACAGTAGCCCCTGACTGCACTGCCAGAAAGGTCATCCCTGAGGTCATGGAGCAGAAGGAGTCACACATCAAACTAAGATGTTGAACCTCAGAGACTTGAGTCCGTCTAAAGCCTACAGTGAGAAGCAACGAGAAAGAGAAGGGAGGAGGGAGAAGGACTCACTGAGTTCTATGTTATGATACTTGCACACCCAGCCCCCTCTCCACCACAGCAGGCTTCTTGCTGAACCAGTGTGTCAAGTACCAGAGCTGATGGTGAGCCATGGGTGTCTACAGGCAGACAGTGCCTGAAGCCAACACATGCTGCTCTGCTGCAGTGACACCGTGGCCCCCCTCATCACAACATCACTCCCCAACCACCTGAAGAGCAGGCAGGCCTCCCATATGCATGCCTTTGGCAGACAACATGTGGGGCCATATGGGTGTCACCCTGGGGAGGCTGATGTAGAAGGGCATAGCTTTCAAACCACAGGTGACATCATCTGAACCTTGTGCATATTTAAGGTTTATGTGGCCTTTCTATTGCCATCTGTAGATATTAGTCTTCTTTGTTCTGTCTCAACACATAAATATCCCCTTTATCTTATATCTGATGTGTCTTATGGGTTACTAACTTATAATCTATACATCTTATGATCTTCCTATGACTCACAAGCCGTTTGTTTAAAATATATACTTAATACAACTTATGAGTTACATCATCCATTTTCCTTTCTTCTCCTCTACCAAAAAATTAAATATACTCAAATAACACAGCACACATGCTTTAAAGATACCCCCAAAGAAGACACATTTCCATTAACCATGTAGCTAGAAGCCTAAAGAGCAAATAAAAACCTGTAAGGATGGAATGGCAAGACAGAGACTGTGTCTTCATGGAAGCACCGCAGTTGAGCCAGAGCCAGGAACTGCCCTCCCCAACACTTCTTGCAATGTGCAGAGCTTAAGCACCTATTGAGTAAACCATTATTCACTGAAATTTCTTTCATGTGTACCCAAATGCCTCCTTACTAGATTCCCTGTCACCGTTCATTCAATAAGAATTTATTGAGGACCAGTTGCATACCAGATGCTTACTTTAGGAACTAGAGATATAAGAGTAAAAGTAATCTCTGTTGCTGTGAGACTTATTTTCTAGTGAAAAGAGAAAGAATATTTCTTAAAATATTAACTTTTGAATTTCTGTACGTAGCCATGATTGGGTAACTGGTACTAAATTTGCCCTGCTCCTGTAGTCAACTAGAAAACTCAAGATTCTTGCTGAAGGCAGGCGAGGTGATAAGATATGGAGGGTGGGGAATGAAGAATTTGATTTTATATTGAGGTCAGGGAGTTTTCTAAACTGACTCAGCAGGGTTCTTGCTAAAACTGGGCCAAGTAGGCCATGAACAGAGTCCAAGGTCAGGGTTTTGAGGACTTAAAGGAGTTTCACTAAAGCTAGGTCAAGGAGAGCATCTTTGTCAACTCCCAGGGAAAGAATAACTATAAGATGACGTAAGTTGAAAAATCACCAGAGCCCACACAGGGCTGGAAGATGCAGTTCCAGGCAACAAGAGAAGACTCCGTTGAATAGCCAGAGCATTCAATAGAGACCCCGGAAGGGTCTCAGCAGTAAGCATCAACTAGTGCTAGACAAATCTGTTCTAAACTCAGCCAAATAAAGTTAAAGTCAATTTTTTAAAATATCAAGCCATTTGGCATGTAAATAACTGCCTAAGGGAACAAATTGCAACACTCATTAAAGGAAAACAATATAATCTTGACACTTAACGATTTAATATTTACAATATTTGGCAACCAATCAAATATTAGTATATATGCAAAGATGCAGAAAAATGTGACCATTATCATCTGAAAAAATGTGAATAGACATTGTTTAGAAAATGTCCAGAAATGACAGAAATTATTAAATTTGCAGAGAGTTTAAAACAGTCATTATAAATATGTTCAAGCATTTAAATGAAACATGAGCACGATGAGAAAAGAAATAAAAAATATAAAAAGAATCAGGTGGATCCTTTAAAGCCAAAAATTGTAGTGTCTGAATGTAAAAATTTATTAAATGGGTTGAACAAGATATTTGATAGAATGTTCAGTAAATTTATAGGCAATGAAACTTTCTTTTTCAGTAAAAACATTCTTTATTTGTAAGCAGACATTTCAAACTTTTTGATTACATACATCATGCAGAATGACTGACCTCACACATGGTTTTCTAACTGTTCATCGTGACATCTTTTTTGAGATGAATACACATTTAAGAAGAATGACTGCAGTAGTAAAAATAATTCATGAAAATGGCTCTCAATGAAGCAAAACACTACATAGCATACATGAAATACTGTTTATCCCTCCTGGATGTTTAATTCTCTCCTAATGTAAATCTCTATTTTAGAAGACGATTATATAAAAAATGGCAGTTGTTTTTGTATGTGCATCTACAGGCACTCAACTGATAAAAACAAGAAATTTTCAAATAATTTTACGAGGTTTGGTTATTTTTCCTGTTTTGTTAATCCAAAACGGGACAATACCCTTTGATTTAAAATGTTCATTTCTTTTAAGAAATCATTTTCTTCAGAAGATGATTTTGACTCATGAAAAGTTTGTTTTACCCCTGGTAATCTTTTTGAAATGGGGCTGGCTGTTAAACATTATCCAAGTTGTTTTCAGTAAGTGAAAAGGAGTAGGGCTTATTTTGAGAAGAATTCTTCTAAATTATGGCACTGAGAAAACTTCTCTGCAGTGGTGGGCTCACCACTTTCATCCTGTGGTAGTTCTGGTAGCACTCCCAGTGTGAAATCCCTAGCACAGGTAAATTCACCTCTTTGAAATCAGTATTGACCCTGGAGAAAGGTGAATTCCAAATCTAGTAGCATATTCAAGTCATCTGGCAGAGAAGCAGGCATGAAAGACTTTTCTAGGTACTTGGGGTGCTGCTGTAACAAATACCTAAAAATGAAAAAGTGGCTCTGGAATTGGGCAGTAGGTAGAGGCTGGAAGAATTCTGAGGAGCATGCCAGAAAGAAGCTAAATTTAGGCAATGAAACATTTTGATCTGAAGAACAGAGGAAAAAAATCTGAACAAAGTTATACGTATCTCAATGATACGTGGACAATATCAGTCCATCAAATGTGCATATAATAGACTTCCAGAAATGGAAGGGAGCAAAAAAAATTTTTAAAGAAATGTTGGAGGATGATTTTCCATATTTGGCTAAAAAGAGCAATCCACAAAAATAATAAACAATATTAAATAGAATAATTTAATAGAAAATAGAAAATTAAAGCACACCAAGGCACATCATAATCAATTTGCTTAAAATTAACGATAAAAAATCTTTAAAAAGCCAGAAAAAAGGACAATTTTGTATAGATATACAAAAATTAAAATTATCACTGCCTTTTCAACAAAAGCAGTCCAATTCAGAATGTGATGAAACAACTTTAAAACACTGAAAGATGGAGGGGTGGCGATGGGGGGACATCCCTGTTATCCCAGGATTCCATAAGCAGAGAAAACACTCTTCAAAAATATAGGCGAAGTAAATATATTTTTGACAAATAGAAACTGAAATAATTCATTGCTAGCATACTTGCTCTACAGGAAATGTCAAAGGAAGCTCTTTTCGTTGAAGAAAAATGACACTAGATGGAAACTTAGATCTATACAAAGGAATAGATGTGCAAGTGGTAAATGTGTGAGTAATTTTTTTCTCTTCTTAAAGTTTCTTCAAAAGACGGTTGACTATTTGAAGTCAAAATAACAATATATTTTTAAGGTCTGTAATCTACGTATAAGTAGAATGTATGACAATTAAAACACAAAGGTTGGAAGGTTCTTCTGTTTTACATGCAGTGGTATAATATTAATTTATAGCATACCATGGTAAGTCAAAGATACATAGAGCAACCACAAAAAGAAAGTAAAACTAAAAGATATAAGAAATGTTCAATTAATCCAAAAAGAAGGTGGTATATACAATAAAGCTAGGAATTAACTCTTAATCAGTAAATTATTAGTCGCAGTGAGTAAGATATTTATTTATTTAGTATCAACGGAAATCCTGCTATAAATATTCTAAAAGAGCAGTAACACAGTGTAAGATACTTAATTGGTTCACCATGTTACCTTCTTTAGGCAGATATTTCCTGGATTAAATAGTTAAGTACTTTTTAATATAGGGGCATGGAAATATGTTCACTCCAAGTATTGCTTTACATGCAGGGACAAGGAATTACGCTGCTTTTATTTTTCCCTGATTCAAATCCAACTCTCTGACAATTATACATCCCAAACTTCCTACTACATCATGTTGTCATTTGATGGTGTCGTCATTGATTGGGTTTTTATTTTGGAATAAATTGCCTGAGAGAGAGTTTATTGACAGTAAGAAATTTATATCTGCTATTTTCACTTTCAAATTACATGGATTTAGAAACCAACCTTTATTTCCAACTTAACTGTTTCTTTGGTGTTCTAGAGAAGTGTGAGATTCACAGGTTAATCTTGTGATTAAGGTGACCCACATGCTAAAATCACATTTCTCACTTATTTCATTTCTGTTTTAGGTACATCTAAAAAGTGTGGGACTACACTAATGTCATCATGCAAAGGCAATGATGCACACAGAATCTTAGACTCAGTCTTGAGGATTTCTGACATTATACAACTTATCTTTATATTCCCTGTTTATAATTATCAGAGAAGAAGAATTATATTTTATTCATCTCTGTATTCATTGCATTTAGCACATATTTTTCCACTTTGGAGGAACTCAATAACTTCCATCTTAAATTTAATGTACAAAGAGGGATTAATTGGAATTGTAAATTAAGTGAACATTTTATCATCACTCAATGGTAACATTTTCCAGTCCAGCAAAAATTTTTAGTGCCAGAACTTTCCGTTAAGTGCTAATGCAAAGTGGCTGTTCTGACACTTAGAACCGATAGAAGGCCTGTATTCATTAGGGCTATTCACATGATTACACACTCACTGTAACAGTCAGGAGGTGAGAATACACCTCATCATCATAAAAATGACCATACTATTTATAGCATCCATACAAATTCATAACGTGCCATTTGCCTAGCAGTCTAGCTGTCTGGCTGGTCAATAACTTAAAAGTGTAATAATCTGGGAGAGGATGGGGCAGCAGGAAGAAACATGGAGCAAAGGTACCTGATTCCTGTGCTTTTTTTGTGTTTTAACCTGTTTTCCCTTGTGTTAAACAGTATTTTTCACTCATATCAAATCCAATTCAAAGGATACTTTCCAGCTCTCCAGATTATGATGTTCACCTCTTTTCCCCTCAAGTGACTGCTAATTCAGAGAAAATTACTTGTCTTAAATTACATCAGGTCGTGTTTCCTCATTGCAGTATTTTGAGTCAGAAATTTGTTGGGTTCCAATTTGCCATGCAAAAAGCATCTGAATACACTTCACTGGTGCAAATTAGCTATTAGAACAGCTTTCTCTCTTCATTACCTGTTAACTGGATTAAAAAGAACAAAATGCCATATATTGGCATAATTCCTTAAACCAGCTTTGGCATTTTTGCTTCTGTATTAGAAGCCCCTAACTCAGCAGCAGACTTATACTCAAATGGCCATAAAAAGTAATGGAAACTTCTGGAAAAAATTATAATCATTAGTAAATAAACACAATCTCAGAAAACTGATGTTCTATGGATTCCACTAATAATGATCTTCTAAGGGAAGCCTTCTCTGTCAGAAAGATATGTGAAATTTAAGACTGATATGATGTCTTTACCAATGCCTGCACATGTAAAACAAAAATAGAAAACTATTTTCAGGATAAGGTTTAAGCTTAAGCATTTTGTTTTTAGCAAAGACATTCTTACCAGAAAAAAAAAATCTATTCAGATAAGAAGAAAAATGGACTTCAAGATGAAATTTTTCAGTTATTTACTTGAGAACAGAACAGTCTGGATGAATTATGCGTTCTCTGCACTTTAATACATAAGTGTTCTGTTGTTTATTCCAGAGCAAGTGTTCATATTACAAGAGGTATATCTCTAGAGTTGATGTAAAAAGTTCAGTAATGTCTCTTCCATTCTTAGAATATGATTAGAGTGCTGATTATTAACAGGAAATACTGAATTTAATTTGAACGTAGTATTCTTTTTAAGAGTGTTTCCCTACCTTACGGAGAAAGCACGTTAGGAAAACAGGATCCTGTTTTCTATTTACTGTACCTTGTCCTCTTTCATTTGAAATAAGCAGAAGGAGGAGAATGGAAAGACACAGAGACCCACAGAGTGCACATTTTTGAAAATAGCTCTGACATGGTGTGGCTTATTTCAGAGTCTTCATTTCACCTGGAAAGCCTTCTTAGTATACTATAAAAATAACAATTCTGGAAAAATCTCTAAACCTCAGCCAAAAATTTTTCCAAACTTTCGATTCACTCTGTTAATTCCCTTTTTCTTCGGCCTTTACCTATCCTTATAATTTCTAAAAAAGTGAACTAATAGAAAGACAGAGTATGATTTCAGCATGGAAGCAGGCAGAAAAGCAACAGCTGGAGTAGCTGAGTGTCCAGGGATTGCTGTCTTTCAGAGAGACTTCTATTACAGCATTTCTAGTCGTAGAGGAAAAGAAAAAGGTAACTATGAGGGAAGGGAGTTTCAGCCTCATAATTCTGGGATTGGGAAACTGTTTTTCTTTCACAGCTGAAATCCCCTACTCAGCAAGAAAATCCTGTGGGAGGAAAGTTTAATTCTTTAAGCCATTTGCTCCTACGGCTCTCAATTATAGCAGCAAAAGCAATATAATGGAGTTTTAAAATCCAGTTAGGTGCATTTAAAATCAAAAAGTAAGAAATGAATGATATTTTTGCCTTTAATATAATCCTAAAATCACTAAAAGAAAAAAAAACCTTTTTTTTTAACTTTTCTGTATGCATTTTTCCAAAAATGCAGTTTAAAAGTTAATAAACTCAGCTACTCGGGAAGCTGTGGCAGGAGGGTAACTTGAGTCCAGAAGTTCAAGCCCAACTTGGCAACACAGTGATATCCAGTCTCTATTTAAAGAAACAAAATAAAAAACAATTTTTAAGTTCATAAATCCATAAAATTATATCTATCATTTTTTAAAAAAGAGTTCCAGGTATTTTGATGTGCAAATATATAATTATTTATATAAATAAAAATAGTTTTGCAATTTGTTCTTTTTCAAACTGAAATTGAAAGAAAACTCTTACAAAAGGTAGCTCAGAAATAATTAGGGAAAGATATTTTCATCTATGAGAGGAAATAGGAAGTGTTTTCTGTGACTTTGACGCTTTATCTATGTCCCTAAACCAAGACGGGTGAAAGTTCCAGCTAATTTTCAAGGATTTCTTCCAGTGACCTGGCTTTACGATTCATGGCACTGAGTTTATTAAGTATTAATTGAATACAGACTAAACGTCTCATCATTGTGCTGGGTGCTGAATGGTTGCTGGCTTCAACTGTGGCTACACCATTTCCTAAATAGGTAACCATAGGAAAGTCCATTAACTTTCTCAAGCCCTAATGTCCTCTTCTGTAAAAAATAGGCTTGTTAAAATGAGTGTCTCCCTGAGAAGGTTGCCACTATAATGATGTACTGATGTCATGAAATAATACACGTTCTCAGGGATATAAGAAGAGCTCACTAGATACTATTCACGAGTATGGATTCACAAGTGTATACATACAAGTGCACTTATAGGTGTTGCTGGTTAATGAATTAATGGATAGAACAAAGGAATGGAAAAAGGAGGAAAAAAATGAGCCAACTTTCTGCGAGCCCATAGAAGATTCCTCCCCACGTTGACCACAGTTTATCTCAAGGCCTGGGCACAGGGAATAGAAGCTATCTGGTGTCAGATGCAGACAAAAGTAAGCACCTTTACATGTTCATCACAATCACAGAAATTATGAACAGTCCTTCCTTTCCAACTTTTGCAAATCTCCTCCTCTTCTGTTAGTTTTTGCTTATGTCACAGAAAATATATAAAAGAACTCATAAGTCATTAACTAGCAACACCTACAAGTACACTTGTGTGTATACACTTGTGAATCCATACATGTCCTCAAGACATGATTAACCGAGGTACTGACAACCTTGTTCAGTTATGAGGGTGCAGCTCAGGGTCACAGCAATGCAGATCACGTCCACACATTCTAAGGAGGCCCAGACCCTGCTCTGTGCTGCTGCTGAAGAACCCACTGCTCTATTCAACCAAGTTCCTGTGAGCTATTTCACTGGTCTTCAAATATTTTATTATTCATTGTGGTAAGTTCCCTTACATATAAGAATCAAAGAAAAATGTCACTGCCTAACAAAAAATGGAATAATCGTTTGAGAAGTTTTGTCCAAATGTATGCAGATTTGTATACGCATTTAACCTGACAACTACTAAGTACCCAGGATCTACCTGGAATTCTGGATTTGAACACAAAAGAAAACTTCCAAAATGCCATACTGCACCACCCTGTAAGGGCCCGAGCCTGTTAGCAGTTTAACGATACCTGAGATCTTTAAAGAATCCATTATCAAGAAAACAATAGCATATTTCAACTCACTTGGATGACCTGCTGCTGTTTAGGTTCTATAATGTGTGTATCCAAGTGAGGGTGAGTCAGCAGCAGGAAGAAAGCTAATTAAACACTTTTCAGATTACATTATCGAAAATGAGGCTATCTGGTTGATTGTCACAGTAGGCACTGCAGAGTGCTAAGGCTTCTCTGAAAACATAGTGCTGCCAGTGGGAAAAACATAGGATTAAAAATGCCGCAGTTGACATCCAAACACCAGTTTTTCCATGTGACATCTGAGAAGAAAGTTTGTCACTTGACCTTAACATCATTTTAAAAAGAATAACCCGTAGTTTTGAATAATCTACGGCATGAAAAATCAAGGTCAACTTTGAAAACAATGAGCAGCCCTTTTTCACATAAGACATTGTTCGTTGAAAGAGACTTGAACTGAACCTTCAAACAGCAGAACGTTCTTTTTCCCTGTGGATACTGAGGTTAAAAATATTTTGTGAACTCAAATTTTCAAGTTTACCCATGTCTTAGTCAAGCTCCTTAGTTGTAAGCAATAGAAATTGACTGACTAATTAAGCAGAAAAAAAATACCCAGGAGTTTATTAAAAGATATTGAATAGTGTAAAGAATGGTTGGAAAGGCTGGAGAACATCTTTGAGGCTAAGCTAGCAAGAATATGTTTAAATCCCTCAGTGCAGAACTGGCCTGTGAGGAAACTTTGCCTGCTGCAGTTGCCACAATCCCATGAGGTCACTTTGCACCCCTGCCCTTGGAAAGCCAGTTTTCTGGCTGCAAAAGGATTCCCCAGGGCATCACTTTCATCCCATTGTTTACTTTAAAACAGCAGTCTCTGGAAAGAACTGTGATTGGCAGATGGTAACCCAGCTTACCATCTGCACAGGAGATGGGAATTATACATTTTTGGATTATACCTGGTGGGTGTGGTAAGTCTCTTTCCTCTAGAATTTTTCTAGAAATAGCCCAAAATATCCTGCTGACAGAAAATATAATCCTGTATTTTGAGCGATCATCTAATTTATTCAGCAGATCGGAACACTTTTGAGAGTGAAAAACAAGGTGCTATCAAATAATTACTCCAGGAGAAGAGGTATAAACTGCATCACTTCAAGTAGAAATTATCACTTGGTTATAGTGACAAAGTTTTCATGCCTGGGATATATTCCCAGTGCTGCCACAAGTTTTTTATCGTCTACCAGGTTGGCTGCACTGCTCCCAGGTACAAGGCGGCAGCTCTGCAGGCATCTGCTAGAAGCTGGGCAAAAACACCAGGTACAGGACCAGTAAGGGTCATACTGCCTCAGGGCCTTCTGACATGATCCAGGCTCTCACTGGAGGAGAGTTGGTCCTGTGTTCCTCACCACATTTATCTGCTAAGCTCTCCAAATTATGCACAGTGAAAGCATACTAACTTAAAATCAGTATATTTCAAGTGATCTTGCAAAGACTTTGAAAACACTTCCACAGATGCCCAGATAAGGCTATTTTTTTTCTGTTTAAACTGGAAGGCTAATCCAATGGGGAACTCATGTGAAGGTGGAGGTAGAAATGTGTTTCTTTTAACATTTCTATATTAATTGGTTAGTTTCTATTGACATAAGTAAAGTGGCTACAAATGGAACCAATTTTGGAATAACTGGTCAATAGCTGAGGCATTGCTGAGACCATGAACAGCAGGACTAGATGGGTGAGCGAGCAAGGTCACCACAGGAAGGGGTCAGAAAAGGCTGCAAAGTTCTCAGGTTAATGTGGATGATTTAAATGCTTAGTACAAAACCTATCTTTAAAAATTGATTTCCTGAACTTTACATACATTGATCTTATTTTCTTAGTTATTCTGCTTCAAAAATTAGTATGAAGACTTCCACAGAACCATTATTTTTTTCAGTCAAATTTCACTACAGCCACATGTTGCTTAATGACAAAGATACATTCTGAGAAATGTGTCATTAGGCAATTTCCTTATTGTGCAAACATCATAGAGTATGCTTACATACACCTAAATGAGCAGAACCTATATAACCTACTACACACCTAGGCTATGTGGCTCCTGGGTTACAAACTTGTACAGCATGTTACTTTACTAAATACTGAGGCAATTGTAATACAATTGTAAGTATTTGTGTATCTAAACATAGAAAAGGCAACGCTTTGCATTACTACATTATGATGGCTACAATGTTGCTAGGCAATAGGAACTTTTCAGCTCTATTATAATTTTATGGGAACATGGTCTCATATGCAGTCCACTGCTGACTGAAATGTCTTTAGTGGCACATAACTATTCCATTTTTATATTAAGAAACATTTATTGGTTACCTGCTCTTTCTGACAGTCATGGAGGTTAAAGTAATGAATATTACAGTGTTCTTGCTCCTGAGACGTTCTCCGTCTAATGGGACAGTGGATATGTCAACAAGTGTGCATCATGACGTTACAGGTGACTTGACTTTGAGCTGAGTATTATTCAAGCATACTCAAAACGACAAACTATTGGAGAAAAATCACATATGCGTTGAACTATATAGACAAAGGATGGAAAACACTGCTACGTTTAATCCTAATACCTGCAAATAAGAACTTTAAAGAAATATAGAAAAATGACTATAATTTTTGGTTAGCTTTTAAAATAAAATAACTAAAAAACCCCCAGTGCTTTTCTAAAACACAGATGTGGCCATTTCTGCAATAGATTTATGGTCCTTTTACGACCCATTAAAGTCACTCTATATGACTATTCACAGACCCAGAAGCCCAGGCAATGAGGGCCAAGAATTAGTCCTCCCCAGGGTCCGTTATTCTGCTCAACTGAACTGCTGTGAAAACAAGTTGCATTATCAGGGTTTTTTTTCAGCTGATTCTAAAAATAGTTTGAAGGCAGAAAGAAAAAGAAAGATATTGAATGGTTAGATTTGAAGGCTTGACTGATAAAATAAAATTTTTTCTGAAAATCTTAAAATTAAGTATTACTATAGTTTCTCTTCAACTGTGAAGTAGCTGACACTGCTCTAAGTGCCCACTTTTATGAAGGATAACTTTGTCCATTGACAGATGAGAAAACGAAGAACCAAAAGTATTCAGGGCTTTACCTACGGTCACAGAATTTAGTAAAATAACTGGGCAACATAGTAGAGACAATCAATCCTCAGATAACCCAGAGTACCTTTGAACTAAACAAAAATCAATCTTAAAATTTTTAAATAAGCACAATAAATGGCCAGTGGCCTCTAGCTTGCCTTTATGGAATAGGAGAGCCCATCCTGGTATTTTTTGTTTTGTCTTGTTTTTGTTTTTTCTGAGTATGGTGGTCTCAAATTTGTTTCTACACCTTGCCACACAATGATATTTAGACCTCACAGAGGATCCTCTAAAAAATAGTGATTTGTCCTAGAATATTCAAATCTTAGACAAGGTCACACAGAATCAGGCACAGCCCAGCTATCCCACCTACTCATCCATTCAATAATGTTTACTTAGAATTTGTGTGTCAGGTGCTGTTCCTGATAAATGGAATGCATGACCATGTGAGTGATTTATGTGTAGTTTTGTGACAATTCATAGATAGAAATTAACACTTAAGGAAATCATGAAACTAAACACTGATCCTCTTCTCTTAGGACCGTAGAGATATTTAGCAAGGTGTGGCAATATGCCTGCTTCTTATTTTAGGTATTGATTCACATATTCATCTAACAAATATTTACTCAACACCTGAGCCATGCCATGCATTGGCTAAATCAAGCATGCTGAGAAGTTGAAGGGCCTAAAAAATGATATGTGCAGTTCAGCTCTCACTCTTTATTTAAAGAACAAACCTTACTCTTTCTGTTAAATGCAAAATTAACTTTAAGATAACCATTCAAGGGTTACTTTGTGAGAATAAGAGGCAAAACAACTAGGGTGTCTACTTGGGGGTTGGAGTGGTAGAGCTGGTTACTGAGGTGAGATCAAGGAATGCATTGACTATGGATATCACAATTGTTGTTTTGCTTGTGAAAGAAGAGGTTGAGAACTACCTTGAGATTACCTACTAGTCTTTCATCAGAAATGGTCACCATGGTATTGGTATAGCAAAAAAGTCAGCATTAACTACTTAATGTATAAGAGTCCTGGGTCTGTTTTGGGGGTTCAAAAGGCTGAATAGCAGCTTATCTCTGCTGTTGAAGGTCAACACAAACATGATTATGAAAGCCCCTAAACTTTCCCCAAAAGTAGAAATTTATTATATTTACCAAAGTGTTTAAAGCAAAGAAAAATGAGATCCTTTCCAGTCTGTTGCATACCTCTTCAAGAATAAAGGATTCTTGGTGGCTTCCTTGCTATTGGACGTGTGCCTCCCCTCTTGCTGCAGCTCCATCTTCAGGTCCATTTTGCTCATGCAAATGGAACACGCAAATGTGGACTAGCACCTCCTCTTCGCTGTGTAGTTTCAAGTCAATCCTCTCAGGCAGACCCTCTCACAAAATTGAGATGTGCTGACATTTAAAATGCCAGGCTGTGTTTATTGAGCAAGAGGGTTCATAAAAGTTTATTTTGTCATCACCATTTAAAAGCCCAAACATCCCCTTGGCAGCATTGCTCGGATGTCTAAAGAGCCTCACAGAGAGTGTGAACTGATGAAAATTCCTGACGAAATGTTTATGGAAGCAGCAGGGCTGGTAAGGAGGCAAGTGCTCTAATCAAAATGACCACCCTGCCTGTGAAACATTCTACATTCAAGTTCCTTTCATAGGGCCAGGGCATAAAACCTGATCATAAAGTGCATAGCTAATGAAAGAAAGATGCCTTTTAATAGGCACAGTTGACCCAGTAAACTGCATGGGGTTGGTTCATAATCTTTCACGCCCATTACATCTTGCATTCATTTCCTCTCCGTGGCTCTCATCGCTGCATGTTCTATGCCTTCATGATCCTGCTCAAATTCCTCTGTGAGTGGATTCCATTCCCCCATAGACCTCACCTCCCTGTGAGCTTTTGGAAAAGAGTATCTGTACTTGCCCTGTGGCATCATGAACTACTCTTTATTGTGGTGTTCTCTCCCTTCAAGTAGCCTTCACACTTCCTAAAAGCAGAAATTGTTGCTTAGAAAACTGTGAACTCTCTACTCTTACGTTCAATTCATATTAATTTACTGAATAAAGGCAAATCATTTCTATGTTAATTGTTAAAAATTCATTAACAAATAAAATCATGAGGTGCCACCAATCCACACCCCCATGCTCATGGAACATGAGCAGGTAGGAACAAGGGTGGTGGCAGGTCATGGTGACATGAAAGGGGAAAAAATGCAGGAAAGCATGGGTGGAAAACCCCAGATCCTTTGAAAACTATGGCTATTCTTATCATCAAAAGACTTGAACACAAATAATAAATACTTGAATGTAACAGAAATGGGGCTGTTCACTTTATGTGAGACAACAGGACAGAGATCATTGGCTAAGAAATGGCTCTGGAGTGACTGCATTAGAAAAAGACTGAGTGTGAAAAGCTGGCACCTCACCAACATAGGACCACCAGTGTCCTCAGTGATCAAGGATGCTGGTCAAGACACAGTTCTCCCCGATGAGCTCTAAAGCCAATCTTGATCTGCTAACAAGAGACAGAATGGCCTTTTCTCTCCCATCATGGGCAAAGACAGATATTTTTCTGTACATTCTATGTGCAGACATCTCCTAGAATATGGGAGGCACAGAGAGTGAATAAGCCCAGGTTTTTCAAGTGGACTTCTGCAGGGGTGTGTGTGTGTGTGTGTGTGTGTGTTTTCAAATGCATTGTATATTTTCAGTGAATTTTCCCCAGAATTCAACCTGGCCGGGCTTTTCCTGGCCTTCTTTGGAAAATGTTTGCCTCACAAAAGCTGCAAGTAGAGAGAAAACAATGCAGAAATAAGTTAACTATGGTAACTTAAGGTACATATTGAATACAATAAATGGATATGAACATTTACTATTCCAACTGACATTTTCTGTGAACCAGTCAGGGAATGACAAAGTGTGTGTGCATAAACTTTTGCAAGTTAATCAAATGCCTTCTTTACTCAACCAATCATAAAACATTTATTGGTACTGCTTTGTCCCTGCTTTATTTTGTGACTTTCAAGCTCTATGTCTAAGCTGTCTTCTTCCCTCCACCCGCAGTGCCTCCATCTTTTATTTGGTCACAGTTTTGTGATGGCCTGTGTTTCTTCTTGGCCCCCGCAATTCTATTCTCCACACAGCACCCAGAGTGCATTTTTAAAACATACATTAAATCATGTCACTCTTTGTTAAAATCATTTTGTGAATTTCCATTGCATTTTTAAAAAATTCAAAGTCCATAGCATGGTGTACCATGTCATGTTAGTAAAATAAAACAGTAAATATTATTATTTAAGAAATGTAGTTATTGTGGCAATTACGAGGATGGGTTGAGGAAGGCGGGGACCAGAGCAGGTTTTGAAATGAACTGATGAGCCCTGAGGAGGATGTGAACTGGAGCTAAAGGTATGCTGAAAAAACAAAATAGATAGGTTGTATTAGGAGTCAGAACTGGTAGACCAAGTGGGCAATGAAAATGATAAAATGGGAAAATTAGTGAATGATTTTTAGGGTTTTGATTTTAAATAATTTATTGATTGCAAAAGAAAATTCATGAGGAGGAACACATGGCACATAGCACAGAGGAAGAAAGAAGAGAAAAAGGAGAGTGAGAAGCTTTGGAGGGATGTGGAAGTTATTTATTAACAAACATTCAGGGAGCTCTTACTGTGTGCCAGGCACTTCTCCAAGGATTAACAAATGTTAACTCATTTAAAGATCCTAACAGACTTCTAAGGAAGCTGCTATTACTACTAGCCTATTTACAGTAAGCAAAATGAAGCACAGAGATGATACTTAATTTCTCCAAGATACTACAGCTTATAGCTGCTGGAGCAGAGATTGAGACCCAGTTGGGCTGGCTCCGGAGTTTATGCCAGAATCAGTCTGTGGCATGGTCTCTCTGAGAGGTCCCCAGGTGGGAGAGGTTCAGGTTGTGCTCAGGGATAAGCAGAGCCAGGTCACTACAGAGGCCTGAATAGGTGTGAGTCATGCCCAAGGTGAATGGTGCGAAAGCTCCGGAGTTCAGACTACGGTCCCCTTCCAGAGTCCTTTCTGATATACCATGCCGCTGTGCAGAATCAAAATAAAAAAAAAGACAATATTTGTGAATGCCAGATATAATTTCAGAGTATTATAGTTAATACGGGGAATATTCACAGTTGTTTGAGGAAAAAGATCAGCAATGAACTGGCAGAAAATCTTCACTGAGATCTAGTTCCCTTCCACAGAGCACTGCAGCGTGTCTGTTTAGCAAGCAGATGGGCGTAGCCACATGACTCACATGATCACAGATAGGTTTTAGATTTCGGAATCAGGTACA
The DNA here is from genome assembly GCF_006542625.1 of Nomascus leucogenys. NCBI lineage: Eukaryota > Metazoa > Chordata > Mammalia > Primates > Hylobatidae > Nomascus > Nomascus leucogenys. The sequence continues at coordinate 45,997,635 of NC_044396.1, read as the reverse complement.
TTCAAAGTTTGTGGCCAGTGGGGATCAGGATATGTGATTTTTATTTATTTATTTTTAATTGTGGCAAAATACACGAGATAAAATTTACCATCTTAACCATTTTTAAGCGCATGGTTCAGTCAGTAAGTACATTCACATTGTGTACAGCCACCTCCACGCTCCAGCTCCAGAACTGGTCATATTCCCAAACTGACTCTCTCTACCGCTTACCCCCTACCCCTCCATTACCTCTTCATCCCAAGTTTCTGGCAACCACTATTCTACTTTTCATCTCTAAAGATTGGGTGATTTTTCTATTTAATCAGGTATCTTCTTTGTGAGACTCACAGAGTGTAAGGTGCTGAACTTGAGGGTAGAACTGAATCCTTCCTAAGGAAAACAAAAATGAACTTCACTCCATAGCAAGACAAAACAAAGCAGAAAACCCTTTATGACTTCTTCCTGATGATCTGTACCTCTCCCCCATCTACCCTTTGTCCACCTCAGTAATGGTCCTGGGGCAGAGACTATGATTAATGAGAGAATGTTCCAATATTAAACTCCCATATACTAAGGCATTGGGAAATACAGAACTTTTTAATATGATTTCTCTATGAAAATCTTTCACTCACTTAATCCAAAGATGCCCTTATTAGTAATGTCTCTGAACTTGGAAACCCTTGAACTTCTCTAGGTACCAGGAAACTAAAGATCTTTAATTTAATGGGAGAAACCACCCTTTCTCTGTAACATTTCAGTGAGAGCAAATCTATGCTAGTCACATCAAAGAATAGATGCATGTTGGAGATGCGAATGTTCAAAATTTGCATATTTGATAATGAAATATGCTTACAGAAAACAGAGAACATAGGCTTTGGAATGAGTCAGGTGTGAGTTCAAATCACAGGTATGCCATTGAGCCATAGGGTGGAGTTGAGCAAGCAAGTTTATTCTTCTGAGCCTTAATTTTCTCACCTGAAAAATGGGAATAGTAGACTGACCTCACGGGCCCAGGTACAGAATAAATAGGATAGTGTGTAGAAATGCCTTGAAACTCAGTGGGCATTCTATAAGTGCCATTTCTCTATAAGTGCCATTTTCCCCCAGGTTGTATTTCTAGTATGACACATTTTTGCTGCAGATTTTTATTTATTTTCTGAGGTTACATAGAAATGCCCCAAAATGAGATGATATCTTGTAATATAATTATTTTACAATGCTAACTAAGTCCAAAGAATCTTTTTTATTTTACTCTGAGATTTCATAAGAAAGAAACATATATATACACACACATATATGTATATAATATTACCTCATATATAAGAACTTGCCACAAGGGAACAATGTTTGCCAAGCAACTTGTGGCAATACACCTGCTCTAAAGACAGCATCTGTCATGTGGAAAGTAGTGACACCTCAAAAGGCAAGAAGAGCTTCAAAGCCCTGCCGGACTCTCAACACAGGCGGGTCTATGGGGCCAATGCCACATTCCAGATCCCCTATATGTTTTCCCTAATAAGCCGAAACTTCCTTTAGTATCAGAAAAGCATGTGAAAAACCCTTAACATTGTTTCAGGAAATAAATTAGAGTTTAAGGGATTATAGAGGAGACTCAATTGTCTTCTAATTTCTACCTGGTTTTAATACCACATATTGAATTCATAACAACTTGAATTAATTTAACGAAGGTGTAAGTTCCGAACAAATATTAACCAGGCTGAGGCTCTCACATACCAAAAACATTGCTACAAACCACTCGTTTCCCATGGCTTCTTGTTTCACCTGATGAACTCACCTAGGAATGGCAGACTCCTATGGTTGTTCTGGCTTAATGAGAGCAATGCAGCTCTTCTGTGGAAGAAATGCTGGCAATACAGTCAACAAGTCGCATTTTAGGAAAAATCCATATGGGGTCGAAAATGATTTTGAGAGGTGACAGCGTGCTGGCAGTCCTCACAGCCCTCACTCACTCTCAGCGCCTCCTCTGCCTGGGCTCCCACTTTGGCAGCACTTGAGGAGCCCTTCAGCCCACTGCTGCACTGTGGGAGCCCCTTTCTGGGCTGGCCAAGGCCGGAGCCGGCTCCCTCAGCTTGTGAAGAGGTGTGGAGGGAGAGGCGCAGGCGGGAACCGGGGCTGCACGTGGTGCTTGCGGGCCAGTGCAAGTTCCAGGTGGGCGTGGGCTCGGGGGACCCGCACACGGATCGGCCGGCCGGCCCGGGCAGTGAGGGGCTTAGCACCCGGGCCAGCAGCTGTGGAGGGTGTACTGGGTCCCCCAGCAGTGCCGGCCCACCGACGCTGTGCTCGATTTCTCGCGGGGCCTTAGCTGCCTCCCTGTGGGGCAGGGCTCGGGACCTGTAGCCTGCCATGCCTGAGCCTCCCCACCTCCGTGGGCTCCTGTGCAGCCCGAGCCTCCCTGACGAGTGTCGCCCCCTGCTCCATGGCGCCCAGTCCCATCACCACCCAAGGGCTGAGGAGGCGGGCGCACCGCGCCTGACTGGCAGGCAGCTCCACCTGCAGCCCCCGTGCGGGATCCACTGGGTGAAGCCAGCTGGGCTCCTGAATCTGCTGGGGACGTGGAGAACCTTTATGTCTAGCTAGGGGATTGTAAATACACCAATCGGCACTCTGTATCTAGCTCAAGGTTTGTAAACACACCAATCAGCACCCTGTGTCTAGCTCAGGGTTTGTGAATGCACCAGTCCACACTCTGTATCTAGCTACTCTGCTGGGAATGTGGAGAACCTTTATGTCTAGCTCAGAGATTGTAAATACACCAATCGGCACTCTGTATGTAGCTCAAGGTTTGTAAACACACCAATCAGCACCCTGTGCCTAGCTCAGGGTTTGTGAATGCACCAATTGACACTCTGTATCTAGCTACTCTGGTGGGGACGTGGAGAACCTTTATGTCTAGCTCAGGGATTGTAAATGCACCAATCAGCACCCTGTCAAAACAGACCACTGAGCTCTACCAATCAGCAGGATGTGGGTGGGGCCAGATAAGAGAATAAAAGCAGGCTGCCTGAGCCCCCGGTGGCAACCCGCTCGGGTCCCCTTCCACAGTGTGGTAGCTTTGTTCTTTCACTCTTTGCAATAAATCTTGCTACCACTCACTCTTTGGGTCCACATTGCCTTTAGGAGCTATAACACTGCGAAGATCTGCAGCTTCACTCCTGAAGCCAGCGAGCCCAGAGCTCACCGGGAGGAATGAACAACTCCAGACGCGCCGCCTTAAGAGCTGTAACACTCACTGGGAAGGTCTGCAGCTTCACTCCTGAACCAGCGAGACCATGAACCCACCAGAAGGAAGAAACTCCGAACACATCTGAACATCGGAAGGAACAAACTCCAGACCCGCCGCCTTTAAGAACTGTAACACTCACTGCCAGGGTCCGCGGCTTCATTCTTGAAGTCAGTGAGACCCAGAACCCACCAATTCCGGACACGATTTAAAACAAAGAACAAGAAATAAAACACTAAAGTTATTTAGTTTGACATAATAATAAGTCTAATGTTTGGATCTTCTGTGGTTTTCATTTTCATGAACCAAGTCAGGCTCACAATGGCAAAAGGGCAATGAAACCAGCTCAGATGTCAGAGGTTAACCAAAGCCTCCCATTCCCAGGTGTGTGCACCAACCCCTGCTGGTCTGGATTCCTTTCCTGCTTCTTCACTTTCCAAGTTTCCTTTCTTTTAGTCTTAGAGATCTGACTTATTCTGCTGTTAGGAAACCATTTTTTAAAATTTTTGCAAAAGAGTTGCTAATGGTAGAATGATTTACCAATTTTCACAAATACAGTAACCTTTCTTCATCAGCTTGCCCCCGCCATACATCTGTAAGATGTTAGTGAAAGTAAGGAGTAAAAAGCTTTTAAAATTACCAAGTCTTTCAAATATATATGTGTGTGACAGTATGTGTGTGTGTTTGACTATATATACACACGTGCCTATAGTACATGTATATACACAAATATGTGTGTATATGTGTATACACATACAAAAATAATAATACACTATATATAATTCAATTTTGTGTATATACAATCCTGGATTTCCTGGACTTTATTCTTTTATGTTCTCATGTTCATTAAGAAGTTAGTGTTCTCTCTGTATCCCTTCTTCCTTTTTCCTCCCATGGTATCTGGGCTAAACTTACCCTACACTATCTACACTCATCCCACACTTCCAGGTTTGAGGAGGAGGAAAGTTACCTTGCTTTGACGTTGTATTTAGTTATAATAACAGAATTCAGGCAGGCCAAAAATTGATCCCAAGAAAATTACCTTTTTTTCAATCCTAGTTCTTCAGCAACCAGGTTGCTGTGTCTGATGGTGTCTTTCTGGCAATGGCACTGTTATAATGGGTAGCTATGCAGACGTGAGCAGGGCAGGAGAGCCCCCCACCCGCCTCATTAGGAATGTCAGGATACCATCAGCTAATGGTCAAGTGGTTGTTAAGCTGGCTAAAATAATAATTGATCACAGCTGCTGCCAGGGACAGGCAGTCTCCCAATAGATAGAAAACACCTGGAACCAGTGGTCATCAACAGCTTCCCGATAAGATCTCAGGAGTTGGACAAGTGGGCTCAGGCATGCACACTAAAAGGCAAAATGGTGGAATTTAACTGCTCTATGACCTTTCTCTAGGAACATTCAATTGGCAAGGGAAAAACGCCTCAAGTGAGCATGTGCACAACTTCGGTAAACATAATACACACGCGACCACTCCCAAGTGCTGGCAGGCCACTGCTCATGTGGACGGCCCACCCCAAGGAAAAATCAAGGGAGGAGAGATACAAAACCCCAGAAGCGTGCCAATGTATAAAAGCCCAACTCAAAGGTCAAACAGGGCACTTGAATCTCTCAAGCTGCCCACTTGGCCCTCTTTCAAGTGTACTTTACTTCCTTTCGTTCCTGCTCTAAAACTTTTTAATAAACTTTCACTGCTGCTCTAAAACTTGCCCCAGTCTCTCACTGTGCCTTATGCCCCTTGGACAAATTCTTTTCTTCAAGAAGGCAAGAATCAAGTTGCTGCAGACCTGCTCAGATTCACCGCTGCTAACAGCACCGGTGACAGCTGTGGAATGTTTTGGCTCACAGTAATAAGCAAGTGAGACCGGGCTCCTGATCCCTCCATAACTTCTGGAAACAAGAATGAGAGCCACTCCTCTATATGGAAAAGATCAGGATTGCAGTAGTTTCCAGGCAGAATTTTTTCAAGGTTGATAATTTTCTTTTATTAAAATTTTTTTTGGAAGTCATCAAATTCAACTCCATAAAGAATATCACAGATGGCTGGTATGATTGGCCAAATGTAATATTCAGAAGGGTCTAGAGTAGACCCCTGGGGAGGGTATTAGCATCACAACTGTCTTTGTAAAGTCTTCACAAGAATTACAAGAAACTGGCCAAAACTCCAAGTGAATGCTCTGAATAACATCCTATTGTCTACTCTGAGGTTAAAGAGGGAACTTCATACAGAATTTCTTCATAAAAGAATATTTGTTTATTTTTTTGAACTGAATGATCATTTCAAGACACTAGCACCAGCTGTAAGGTAAATATGCATTTTAGGAAATTTTTTTTTTAATCCATCTGCCACAGTCATTGGGGATATTGCATTTCTTTACTGAATTTGGATTTTTGAGAATATATAAATTTTATTTTTTTTGTCAAAGAACTCATTTAATTTACATACTAAAAGCACAACTCATACTTAAGGCCTGCAATATCTTCTTTCTGAGTGACTTTTGAAAGCAGAGATAAGCATCACTCTACACATCAATAGCTTGTTATTCTCTTATCCGGTTTAAACTGAAAATGGTTAATCCACTCTTGAGGGAAACACACATTTCCTGCCGAGATCTTCCAAGTCTGATTTCCAAGGGAAATGCACACAACTCCTCTGATTCCAAGCCGATGGCCAGTGGTCCTGTTATCTCTCGGTGTTAGCATGGTTGCCCATGCTACTGTGCCTTCCCCACGTTACGGTGACTCTCCCACCAATATTGCTGCATTGCCTGGCTTCACATCTTCTCAATAGCGCATAGCATTCCTGGGTGTCCTGATCTACACATAACTCCAGTGTATATGTCAGTCTATCAGTTAACAGCAGCTAAGTTAATAATTTTTTTCTTATTCTCATATTCAAGATTTTGTGATCAGATCACAGGTGACTCCTCTATCTGGACTGAGAATCAGTATTTAATCCTGATTTTATTACTTATTAGCTCTGTAAACTTGCACATGCCTTAACCTCTCCAAGCCTCAGTTTTTGCATTTGTAAAATGAGTAAATTAGATTAGATTATATCTCTTGTGCCACCCAGCTCTAAAATTTTATGTTTCCTATTATTTAATACCGGCAATGGGCATAGTAGCATTAACTATTATGTCATGCTCCCTCAGCTGCGTGGCCTAATTTTACCCCACACTTCTCATTAAGTCATCATCCTACAGTGTCACACTGGACTTTTCTTCCAATCATTTTCCTTTCTCTCCCAAAGGCTAATTTGACTGACTTTGAAAATCTGTCAATTTTCCTTAGTTTACTAACTTTATGGGATCCAAATTACCATGTTAAAAGGTAAACTCAAACAAAAGACTAAACATGCATAGCCAGAGAATTCTGAAAAACAAAAGTAATAAAGTAAATCAGCCCAAATAAATAATAGAGGGACAATTCAAAGCTATACAATTAAAGAAATTCAGGACTGATGCAGAAATATAATGTATGGGGCCAAAACAAGGCTGGAAAGAAGGCCAAGAACATATGGAAACTTATAATATTGACAAATCAGCAGGTAAACTATGGATCAACTGTCTACTCAATTAGAATAAATTAAAGTTGAAATACTGATCCCTCATAGCAGGATAAATTCCAAATGGTACAAAGATGTAAATATTGTTAAAAATCACAACCATCTTAGAGGATGTAAATATATTTTAAAATATACCAGTAAGTATAATTTCTAAGTATTCCATGAAACTTAGAAATGATAAAAAAGTTAGACAAATTTGACTACAAAAATTTTAAAATATGTATGAAAAAACAAATTGAAAACAAAGCTAAAAAAAAAACAAGGAAAAACAACTACATCACACATGACAAAGGTTAATTTTATTAACAAAGATCTCTTACAAATAAATGTGAGAAAACCTAACCCTCAGAAAAATGGGCAAAGACTGATCACAGGAAAAAATTATGTAGCTGACCAATAAACAGGTGGGCACAGATAAGCCTGACTGATGCCTTTGGCCTCCATCAGCAACTCTATGTGTGGTGTGAGAGGGAGGAACAGGGACCCTGGTTCCTAACGGCTTAAATTTTAACCTCCTGTCTTCAATTTTCAGCTGTATGGCTTTAGACAGCCGACTAACCAGTTCTGTGCCTTGGTTTGGAGAGAGTAATAATAGTATGTATCTCCTATGATGGTCTGAGAATTAAATGAATTAATATTTGTTTGAGATTGAGTCAATATTTGTATGGGATTTATAGTATTCTAAATAACATAGAAGGTAATTTTTGGAGGACAATTTATAAATGTCAATATTATAAATACCCCTACTCTTTGGCAATTTTTCCACTTTCAGAAATTCATTCTACAGATTTACTCTGTAGAATCATACATACAAGGTTGTTGTATGTATGATTTTAAAAATAAAAATTAAGGAAAATATCAAAATGCTCGTCAGTGAGGGACTGGCAAAAAATAAATTTTGGTTATGTTAAGGAAGGCTGCATAGTCTTTGAAAAGAATAAGGAAGGTCTACATCTATTAAAACAATAAAATATCAGTTTATATTGTTTAGGGAAAAAGAAAGTTGCAGAATAAAAATGTGTTCTGTGTGTGTGAGAGAAAGAGAGTAGGCTATGGGGCGAATGTTTGTGTCTCCCCAAATTCATTTGTTGAAGCCCTAATCCCCAGTGTGAGGATGTTTGGAGACGGAGCATTTGAGAGGTGATTAGATCATGAGGACAGAGCCCCCATCATGGGATTAGTGCCCTTATAAGAAGAGATGACAGAGATGACCTCTCTGCCACATGAGGACACAGCTCTGCAAACCAGAAAGAGGGCCCTCCCTAGGAATCAAATTGGCTGGCACCTTTATCTTAGTTTTCCCAGCCTTCAGAACTGTGAGGAAAAAATTGCTGTTAAGCCACTTATAGTCCACGGTATCTTATTATAGCAGCCTGAGCTGACTAAGATGTGGTGTGTGTGTGTGTGTGTGTGTGTGTGTGTGTGTGTGTGTGTGTGTTGTGACATCAGAGAGGATCTTCACCAGCCCTGAGGGCGTTTACCTCTAAGGCTGAAACTGGCAGGGAAGAAGCAGAAATGAGGGGGCTGGGGATGCAGAGAAGGTATAGCAGTCACGGAAGACTGATAGAACTAGCAAGGAAACACACATACCACGCTGAATAGGCCCTTTCTCCTCCAGGAAGCTTTCATTGACTACTATTTATTAATACTCACAATAATTGCAAATCTTTCTATAGCACTCACAATCTGCCTGGAATAAGTATTTCATATATATTAACTTGCCTGTCAGTACATCCCTATAAAGGAGATTCTTTGATTACTCTTCTTTTATATATAAAGAAATCAAGGGAAAGAAAGATTAAGGAAGTTGCCCAAGTAACAGAGCAGGGAGGAGAAGTGCTGAGATTTCACTTGGGAGAGCTGGTGCCAGCATCTACAGGACAACCCCCGCAAGATAAAGTGGCAGAGGACATGGGCCCAAATCTCACCTCAACTGAAGATTCATTTTGCAGCAGTCTGCATAACAATATACCAACCACAAGCGAAAAAAATGATGTAAGACTTGTGCTACTGGATTTTATTTCTTCATATTCAACACACATTGGTATTTTCCTAGGAAATTATTCTGGGAATTAAAATTTTTGGTTTCTGCCAGCTGCAGTGGCTCACACCTGTAATCCCAACACTTTGGGAGGCCGAGGCGGGCAGATCACCTGAGGTCAGGAGTTCGAGACCAGCCTGGCCAACATGGCGAAACCCTGTCTCTACTAAAAATACAAAAATTAGCCTGCCGTCATGGTGAGCACATGTAATCCCAGCTACTCGGGAGGCTGAGGCAGGAGAATCGCTGAACCTGGGAGACGGAGATTGCAGTGTGCGGAGATTGCGCCACTGCATTCTAGCCTGGGGGATAGACTGAGACTGTCTCCAAAAAAAAAAAAAAAATTATTGGTTTCATGCCCAATTTGATCCTTAGGAGAGTCTTTAATAAGCCAGAAGCCTCTTCTCCTTCCCTGGAATTGGTGTGGAGGGTCCACCAGGACTGGGTGTCTCTGTTGCTGGGGGTCCTGGGACAATAACTTTCCATCAGACTTCTCTGCTCCAAGGCAGGCCCAGCCATCCCAGCAGGTCAGGGCGCTGGCTCCAGAGGGCGGTGCTGCAAGAACCATGCACAACAGAGTCCCCGCATTTTCCCTGAGCCTCCCTGGGACCGCTGCTTTCAGAGCACACACCCTGACCCGGGCTGGCTTTCCTAAAGCTCATGCAGTTTCAGCCAAAAGCACTCCAACTAGAACACATCCTGAACAGTTCAGCACCTACTAGATTCTATCCGTAGTCTGGAATTTATCATTTTTAAAAGTAGTAATATCATAAATTAATCATTGACAATGACTGATAGTCCTCCTTGATCCCAAGTTCCTACTCTTTATAGTAAATTAGAGGCTTATCAGGGCACCTTCATTTGTTTTTTTTTCCAGATTCCTAATTTAATGCTGAGGCTATCATTACTTCACCTCCCTAAAGCATCCATCACTCAGAAGCAACTTAGATCCTGGGAAATCTTTATGTAGCTCAAGCAAGTCACAAAACAATGTTTTTCTAAATTTTCCATCTTCAGTAAAAATTTCTAAACATATATTGATGAAAAAAATAGGTGGTGGGAACTTTGAGGACTGATCCAAATGTCATACATTTCATATCAAGCCAGATCAGTAACAGTTGGTACCAAGCTGCCAGTTTGATTGAGGACATAAGTTATATTCAGCCCATCATTTGGTTTCCAGAACTCCAGTCTCCGAGTTACTCTTATGCAGTTCAAAGATAAAGTTGTTCAGAAGAGCTGTTATGGTGCTTAAAGAGACTCACTGTAAGGAAAGCCAGGAGATGGCTGGCCAGAATTGTAAATGAAAAAAAAAATGGTAAATGTGGCTTGGCAGGAAATGCCTGGAAAATGTGAAGTGAGGAGGGAGTGAAGAGGCAGTGTCAAAGCAAAGGCAGTATTTGTCAAAAGGAGTGAAAATTATGGCATTGCCAAACTACTTCCAAACCAAATGGACAATGAGCAGAGAATAAAACTGGCTTCTGAGGGCTTTAAATAAATGTTCTGTTTTCACAACAGCCGCCTCTTCCAAACCATTGGCTATCTTTAGTTGTAGGATCACCTGCAGTCTTATTTGCACATCTGTAGTATAATTTAGGTTTATGGTTTATATTCACAGATTCACTGCAACCTTCTATGTTTGCTATAAAAATGAACTGAAATGAGCCTGTATTTAACTATAAGAAAATGAAATTTTGAGGACATAAATAACAATAAAGAGCATATGACAGTGTCTGTATTTATAGCCAAACACTTTATTTTGGATGGGATAGGAGGAGGAGGAAAGGAAAATTTAGAAATATCAATAAAGCTTTTTCCTATGACATGTTTTTAAAATTGTAAAAATCTATATTTATGTGCTTCTGGAGGTGTTATATAATTACATGGCTTTCCTAGCATTTTTGACCACAAAAAACCTAACTGTTGTCTGGGAGATCAGAAGGATAGAATCCACCCCCCTCTGCAGTGTTAATTATCATCCGATATCATAGAGTTCTTCTTCCCCTGAAAGGTTTCCTCAGGTTCCCCACTGGCTACAAACCCAAGCCCAGCAGTTCACAGACCTCACCCAGCCCTTCATTCACTCAGCCTAGCTCTGTAGTCTTGCCTCAGCCTCTGGTCCTTCCAGTACATCCTGCTTGATCAAATCAAATCGTCTCCATCACCCGAGTGTGGCACGTGCAGATGCTGTTGTTCCCTGTGCCCACCTGGGAAATGCTCAAACAAAACACTTTTCTTCATTTTCCCATCGAGGAGTGAGCTCGCTCTTCTTGCTCCCTGGGCCCTCTGTTCCTCGCTCTGTTACACTCTTATGTTGTAATCATCCACGTATTTTTCCATCATCCCTATTAGACTCTGAGCTTCTCAAGTGCAGGCGCTATGTCTTATTTTCAGGATAATTCAAAATACCAGAGGGGCCCAGATGAGCTTGATTTGCTTGATTCCTAGCCATGATCTAATGATGGTACTTTGTAGCATAGCAGAGTGATATTATCTCCACCCAATGAAAACATTCTTGATTTGAGAACTTCGTCCAGTCCTCAGAGCAGGATTAGATTGAAGCCTGTTTTGAATTTGCACCACCGAGTGATTTTTTAAAATTGTAAGCCCCTTGCCAGCTGACTGTGTATAACAACCTTCCCTGCCTTGCTAAACCTCCCCAGGAACCCTGAGCCCTTCGCTATACCTGAGGAAACTGCACCTCAGGGCAGATCACTGAGCCACCTCACGGCTTCTGGGTGGAATGCAGGGTGCCGAGGTGGGTGCTCAGTTGTGTTTGATGCCAAAACCAGAGCTCTCCAAAATGTTCTTGGAGGTCAAGTCAAACTCCTCTGCTGGGTTTATAAGGGACATTCATCACTGGCCCCGTCTTATTTCCCCAGCACAGTTTTGCATCCAGCCCTTTAAGCACCAGGTCTGGTTGGCCACCTTGAGCCAGCTTCCATTTCTGCTGTACATCAGGCTCCCCTCCTTCCCCGGGACTGAGCAGTTTTCTCCTAGACCAGAACACCCCCTCCCTGCTTGCTATCCTGAAAACCCAAAAAGTAGAGAAAACATATTGGATTTTCTCTGTCATATTGGATTTTTGTATGCATCGAGGTTGAAGATTTTCAATATTGGAAGTGTATAATTATCCAAAGAATCTTGAGTTTTTGGTGAATCTAGTTCATCAAACTGCATTATATATTAACAAAAGTGTTAGATGGATAAGTCTTCAACTTTGAAATAAGATTAAACAAGCTTTATCTCCGTGACAGAGAAATAGCATTACTTCATTTAATTCATGAAAAAAAGTCATCATCTTGATATTTAACCAGTGACACTGCAAATATCATTGTCTGAAATATTAAGTAAGGTGACTGGATTATTTGTCATCTCCTTATTTTATTGAATAGATTGTTAAAAGTTTTCTCGGCAAAAAGAGCACAGAGACTTGCCAGTTAAAGGTGATTGTTATGGTACTAGTATAGGTACCAAATGATGTTTTTGTATATATAAGTCGTATATCTGGCCAGGTGCGGTGGCTCACCCCTATAATCCCAGCACTTTGGGAGGCCAAGGCGGGTGGATCACAAGGTCATGAGATCGAGACCATTCTGGCTAACACGGTGAAACCCCGTCTCTACTAAAAGACACACACAAAAATTAGCCGGGCATGGTGGTGGCCACCTGTAGTCCCAGCTACTTGGGAGGCTGAGGCAGGAGAATGGCGTGAACCCAGGAGGCAGAGCTTGCAGTGAGCTGAGATCATGCCACTGCACTCCAGCCTGGGCAACAGAGCAAGACTCCGTTTCCAAAAAAATAATAATAATAAAACATATATCTATCAATGCATGTAATTTTATACAAGGTAGTGATTTAAATAGTGCAAAGAATCTGACTTGTTAGTAAATACACTGCGACACTTCCTATTGAAATTCAGATGATGTAAAATTTTAGGTCATTTTGGTTTGGTGTCTTTAACTCCATAGCCAACTTCCCCCACTCAGTGTCACTATCTATTCAGTGTAGAAACAAATATTATTTGTAGGTGACATTTTAAGTACAAATAGTATTTGTAGGTAGAGACAAATACTATTTAACTGATTGGGCCAGTCATCCTTATTTCTCCTGGATAAGACATGAGACATCCTTTATCCCACAGGTAATTTAAATGATCTCTCTCTTTCCACTAGGGAGCCATGGAATTCTATCCAGAGTGAAATACTGTCCTATCACTGCACATGATTGCAGAAGGCAGAACTGATAGCGTTCACACTCATAACCCAAAATTTTCAAAGTTATATCTTCACTAAAACTTCAATTCTGGCCTTAACATTTGACCTGATTATATAATCTCTTGATACAATTTGTAGCTTTCTTTTTAATGGTTTGGGAAAGAGAAAGTAAATGTGTTCTTGGGTCCAGAGACAATGTAACTCATTTTTTACAGGATTCTTACAAGAAGGATCTTAAATATCTGTTATATTTGGAGATAGACCTAAACATTTAATATCACACTCTAAAATGCTTTACAGTTTTTTTTTTTTCAGCATTTTCCACTTTTATCTTCCCTTATGCAACCCTGTGAGGCAGGGCCAATTGAATTAAGATAATTCAACAGATTTTACGGATAATCAAATAAGCTTGGAGAGGCTGATGCACCAGCCCCAGCTAGTGAGTGATGGAGCTAGGAGGGAATTTAGATGTTTTGAGTCTTAGCCCTCAAACTCTGCCTGAACTGGGAGGTAGGTTGTGAGCTGCTTTATGTAATGAATCTCTAAGCACACTAAGCTACTAGGCAGAGTCTCTAATTTCTCCTGGTAAGGTTTTCATGAGTCACATAAGTGTCAGATAACACAATTCTCCAAAGCAAGCAATACTAGATCAGTTGCCTCAATCTGCTGTGCTCAAGAGATGTTCTAAAAGGTCCCTGTCTCCTGGGACTGCTAGCCTTGGAAAAGAGGATGAGAAGCAAAGAAATGAAGAACAGAGGAGGAAAAGGCCGTGAAGACTAACTCCATCAGTCTTAGTTTTGCTGCAGCTGGCTCTAGTCAAACTAAATCATCACTGCTCACCTACCTCAAAGGAGCTAGAACAACAAATATTTAAATATTTACCGGAATCTACAAATTGCATCTATACAGGAATGCACTGTGACTAGGTGGCTTAATTTTAAAAGACCAGCAAAGCAGGCTGAGGACAATTTTGCCAACAGGACCACATCTATTGCCAGTAAAAAGGTTATAAAAATTAACAAGAAAAGTCGTATGTGTTTAATACAATATAAGCAAATTCAGGCAGCGAATTGATCCAATTATCCTGAGGACTGAAACTCAACCATCCTTCCCCACTCTACCCCACACTCACCCAATAACTGCCACCATCATTCTTACTTTGCCTCCAGACCCACCAAAGGGAAAATAAAATTACTTTTGACATAATGATCTTCATAAGTAAAACATAAAACATTTGAGGGTCTGAATTATTTGGCATGCCTTTTATTCCTATATTCTGATTTTGTAGTCTAACATTCATCAGAATTTTAGAGTAGACTGTATTGAGTTATAATAAAAACATTATGTAAAATGTAAACCCAGCAGACACCCTTAGCAGCATTACCTCATTTAATTCATCTGCTTTCCTCCCTTATTGTTCTGACATGGCTGATTATGACAGACAGCTCCTTTTGGTGTTTATCAGAGATGAATATGCAAAGAGGGCTGTAGCATTTACATATTTACCCATTTACGGCACATATTACCATACTTATGCTGCCGGTTAATGTCTGCAAGACAGGAATAAAAGAATTTTCAACTGTTTTACTGCCTGAAAATCACATTTGCCTCTGCAGGCTGCTACTTAAATCCTTTCAAGAGCTTCATCTTCTTATCCAGGCCCTTAAGCCCCACGCCATGGGTTGCTAACTCCCAATGCCTGAACACAAGGTCTATGACCCACTTAAGCTGAATTTCTATTCCAATCCTTTGCTTCCTCCACTCTACTTAGAGTTTGTTCAGATCCAGCAGCACCAGGCATTACCTCTCAAGACCCAGAGGGTCAATGACAGAGGGTGTCATTTATTTGTCTGGGGTTGGGGAAATAGAAGATGGAGAAGATGCTGAAAACTTAACAGTGTTGTAGTTTGAGGCATTTTAGCAAATGTCCTTAGGCAACATTAAGAAGAGGTGTGTGGTGGCTCACATCTGTAATCCCAGCATTTGGGGAGGCCCAAGTGGATGGATCACCTGAGGTCAGGAGTTCAAGACCATCCGGTCCAACATGGTGAAGCCCCATCTCTACTAAAAATACAAAAAGAAGCTGGGCATGGTGGCACATGCCTGCAATTCTAGCTACTCAGGAGGCCAAAGCAGGAGAATCACTTGAACCCGGGAGGCAGAGGTTGCAGTGAGCCGAGATTGCACCATTGCACTCCAGCCTGGGCAACAAGACAATAAGAAGGAAACTCCATCTCAGAAAAAAAAAAAAAAAAAAAAAAAAAGAAATTCCACCAGTTGAAAGTACGTATTACGATTTTGTTCCACGTTAGGTGGGTAAGCTAGCACAGTAATGAGCACAGAGAAACTGCTCAAATATATGTAATAAAAAAGCAAGATTCAAAGATTTATAGATTCTGATTCACATACTGATCAACATCAATAACCAAACTGAGCAGAAAATTTTCAAGTCCTCCCTCACTTATGGCCACATAGTCAAGTGAATAGTGATACATGAAAAGTCAAACCAAGTAACTGAGTAATTCAGGGCATAAGATCTTCTATTATAACATTTATGAACTTTGGTGCACAATTTTCAACATATTGCAGATACATATATATATATAAAATAAAGATTTCTAAGTATTTCCAACCTTTTTATAAAAATATACAACACACACATTATTTGCGTAGCAATTCAGATTATATTTTATGAGAACACATTTAGTTAAAATAGCAAAATAGGATAGTAATTACCCTTGCCTGATGTTTCTTATTAACTGCACATGCAGTTAATATCTGTTCAGAGTCAGCTTCTAGAGATGCAAAAGGCCAAAGTAAACAAGGGCCAAGGACAATGATGTCTTTCTTTATATCTGGAAACAGATCAGAGCAGGAGACCACAACAGAATGCACAGTCTACTCTGCAGAGATCATCTGGAAAAGACTCAGGCTCTCTGGGGCAGGGAGAGGCACTGCCATCAAGCCAAACAGAGCAGCAGAGGTGTACATAAGCTGTTAAGGCTGACGTGCTACTTTTTCCAGATATGGCCAGAAAATTGTTACAGTGTGGTGTTAGAGATGTTAATAATTCTCTCAATAACCAAGGAGAGAAGGTATATATCCTCACATGCCATATATATATATCATATAAATCTTACATATGGCATATATATGTCATATATGTGAGAGATTCTTGTTCTTGCCTATGTAAACCCCGAAGACTTGAGACAGGTCTCAGTTAATTTACAAAGTTTATTTTGCCAAGGTTGAGGATGCATGCCCATGACACAATCTCAGGAGGTCTTGATGACATGTGCCCAAGGTGGTCAGAGCACAGCTTGCTTTTATACATTTTAGGGAGACGTGAGACATCAATCAACATATGTAAAATGAACACTGGTTTGGTCCAAAATGGTGGGACAACTCCAAGCAAAAGCAGGACAACTTGAAGGAGGGGAGGGGGCTCCTAGGTCACAGGTAAGTGGGAGACAAATGGTTGCATTCTTTTGAGTTTCTGATCAACCTTTCCAAAGGAGGCAATCAGATATGCATTTATTTCAGTGAGCAGAGGGATGACTTTGAATAGAATGGGAGGCAGGTTTGACCTAAGCAGTTCCCAGTTTGAATTTTCCCTTCAGCTTAGTGATTTGGGGGTCCCCAAGATTTATTTTCCTTTCACACCTATTGTATTAGTCAGCTCAGGCTGCATAACAAAACACCACAAACTGGGTGGCTTGCACAACAGAATTTATTCCTCGAAGTTCTGAAGGAACCAAGATTAGGGTGTTCGCAGGTTAGTTTCCCTTGCCTCTCTCTTTGGCTTATAGACGGGCATCTTCTCCTTGTGTCGCCACATGGCCTTTTGTCTGTGCTTGTATCCCCCTGGTGTCTCTCTCTTCTTATAAGCACATCAGTCCTGTTGGATTAGGTCACACACTTAGGACTCCATTTAACCTAAATTGTCTCCTTAGAGGTCCTGTTACTAAATGCAATCAAATTGTGATTTAAGGCTTCAGTGTGTGATTTTTGGGGGGACACAAGTCAGTCCATAAAACCTACTGCAGGACAAAGCTGAACTGATCTAAATTAAACTCCTGCAGTTTCGTGTTTAGCATGTTTGAGTATGTTGAATTCACTTTTGAATATCTCCCTTTATGAGTTTGGAGGTTGTGGCCAGCTGTGATATTATCAATACCTGGGATTTCTGAAATATTTTTGTCACTTAAAAGGCACTTCTGCACACATAGGGTTTATTCAGCAGCTATTATAACCTTCACATAATAAAGAAACAGGGGGGTGGATTATCTGAGGTCAGGAGTTTAAGACCAGCCTGGCCAACATGGTGAAGCCCCGTCTCTACTAAAAATACAAAAAATTAGCTGGGCGTGGTGGCACATGTCCATAATTACAGCTACTTGGGAGGCTGAGGCAGGAGAATTGCTTGAACCTGGGAGGCAGAGGTTGCAGTGAGCCGAGATCGCACCACTGCCCTCCAGCCTGGGTGACACAGACTATGAAAAAAAAGAGAGAGAGAGAGAGAGAGAAGGAAGAAAGAGAAGGAAGAGAGAGAGGAAGGAAGGAAGGAAGGAAGGAGAGAAAGAAAGAGAAAGAAAGAAAAGAAAGAAAAAGAAAGAAAGAAAAAGAAAGAAAGAAGAAAGAAAGAAAGAAAGAAAGAAAGAAAGAAAGAAAGAAAGAAAGATTGATTCAGTGACACTGAAATGCTTGGTGCATATCTCCTAATTAGGGAGTGCCAGGCCTGGTGATTATTTAACTTAGTGCCACCTCTACATATGAAAGGTGCCTGGTTAATGTAATGACTTTTCATCATGTGACTCAGAACAATGTCAGGCTTTTATTTTTTTTCCACCATCTAATTCAACAGGTTGGAGACTGCTTCTCCATGCATCGCTGGGCCCCTGAACTCAGGAGTGGGAACAGAGACAGGGGAGTACATTCAGGTGAGAAAGTGAAAGGCTGAAAAATGTTTCAATAATCATGCACCTACCATATGGCCATAGAGTCTGATACCCTCAGCAATTAGAGGTCCAGCAGCACCTTATTCTGAGCATCAGAAAGCACACACAGACAACAGGCAACCTTGAGCTAGGCAGCTCTCCTCTTGAGCCTCAGTCTTTGCATCTGTGAAATAGATTCCTTTCTTCTTTCCATTTGCCAGGGTCACAGTGAGGACTGTGCATAAAAGTGCATTAAGCAATGCATAAAATCTGATACATGGGAAATGGTCGGATCTTGGCTCACTGCAACCCCTGCCTCCCAGGTTCAAGAAATTTCGCTGCCTCAGCTTCCCAAGTTGCTGGGATTACAGGCGCCTGCCACCACGTCAGCCTAATTTTTGTATTTTTAGTAGAGACAGGGTTTCACTATGCTGGCCAGGTTGGTCTCAAACTCCCGACCTCAGGTGATCTGCCCACCTGGGCCTCCCAAAATGCTGGGATTACAGGCGTGTGCCACCGTGCCCAGCCTCCACCAGCCATTCTTTCTCTTTTCCACTTCTTCGATAAGTGTTCCTGACATGCTTCTGAAGAAAAACTACATTAAATTAATTCTGTACCCTTCAACCAAAAATAGTAAAAAATTTTAAGAATGTAAAGTACAAATTGCAATTGTGCAAAAAAAAATGGGGAAATTCTCCGAAGGTAGCACCAGATATTTGTCTATTTTCCTTTGAGCTCAAAGAATTGCCTCTATTTCATCATTAATGCACGGCTTGCTGGCTTGAATACACACAGAGAAATGTTCCCACTTTACTTATGAAGGGAGAGATGAGGAAATAGAAACATTAAGTAACTTCAAGGGGGATTGTAGACCTGTGCCAAGAGCGTAGGCCCTGGAATCAAACCATCTGGGTTCTACCCCTTGCTAGCTATGTGACCTTGGACTGTCTGTGTAGTCATTGCAATGTCCTCACCTTTAAAATAAAGATAATAATGAAAGCAAATAAAAAAGCTGTTACAAGGATTAAAGAAGACACATGTACAGAGCCCAGAACATATTATTGTCATTTATTTCAAAGAGCTAAGCAATAGCAGAACCGGCACTGGACCTTTTTCCCACTTTGCTGAGATGAACAATTATCACTGGTCATATTATTGCTTGTTTATAGAGGATAAGGCCAAGAGGTTGCAAATAACTAGGGAATTTGGCCTGAGTATGATTGCCCAGGGAGAGTTCCTTAATTTGAATGATACAGCAGTTGCATTCTTTGCAGAGTGAAGGGATGGAGGTGGTCAGATTTCCCAGGAAAGTTATAGGCATGAATCAGTCTCATCCTGGGTCTCTGTGTCTAATCCACATGGTAAATCTCTGCTCTGTCCATAGGTTTGCTGACAGGTCAGCTCCCCTGCTCCAAAACTGCCTCTAACAAGTGCCATACTGCCCCCAAAATTCTATTATTAGAAATATAACCCTTTTAGATTCACATATATTTTAAGCATTTTTCTGAGCCCTTTTTCCAAAGATAAATATACCCGTGAATGTTATGGCAAGACTTATTTAAAAGACCCTCAAAAAGCAACATTGTACTTCACATCTATGATACTTGCAAAACTTATTTAATAACTTATGATCACCCACATTTTCCTTCTGAATTTTTTGCTTAGCTTTTACCAAGTACCAATCTCTGGCTCTGTGTTTGAACATGACATGTCTTAATCCATATACTTTGTCCAAATCATTATTTACTCCAAAACTCATTTCCTTTACACACAAAAAAAATTATCTCCAGGGACAGGCAGGGTGGTTCACACCTATAATCCCAGCACTTTGGGAGGTCAAGGCAGGAGGATTGCTTGAGACCAAGAGTTTAAGACCAGTCTGGACAACAGAGCGAGTCTCTGTCTCTACAAATAATAATAATAATAATAATAGTAATCTCTAGTTGGCCCTGTCTCAAAGAGCCTTTCTGTGCCCTTGAATTATTGTGCATTTGAATTATCCAATACTAATTATACTATTTTACTTTAAATTTCTGTGTGTGTGTGAGTGTGTGTGTGTGTGTGTGTGATCAGTTTTCCTAGCTAGATGTATTTCTCAAGGGCAGAAACAGCTGCTTTTTAGTTCCATGTGTAATGCCTAATATATTGCTCATGCTGTAAAACCTGAATGGCAGTACAAACTCAGCAGTGAAATGAATATATTCTTTTAGTATTTAATCTTTAAAAAACTAACATACTCTTCAGGCAGACTATACAAAAGGAAAGATGTTTATGTAATACAGTTTATATGAATAAATGTTTTAGTATTCAAATTTCGATTCAATCTGTATTATTTATAAAAATCTCCTCCCTGAACCTTAAAAAATGTTTTTGAAAAATAAATGTCCTTGTCAGTTAGCGGTCTACCTGAGGCATTACAGGTAGCAGTTCAGAATTTGCTTTCAAATATGCCAGCAAGAAGGAAAAAGAAAAATTGAGGGAGGAGTACTGAAGCTGTGTGCTGGGAACTTGGAGATACACTCTACTTTTCTATATGTTTGAAAATTTCCAATGTAAAAAGAGAAGAAAAAGAAAAAGAAAGAAAATCTCTGAGACAATAGTGCAACACTGTTTTAATTCACTGAGTATCTAAATGATGGTGGAGCAGGTGAACATGTTTCTACTTTTTCCAAAGTAGTAGTAGTTGGAAGTAGACTGGCTTCACAGTACAATTGCAAAACTGGGACAAAACTGCACCCTGGGCTTTTAGCTCTGTTTATGGATTATTAGAAGAATTTCTCTCAGGACTGGTTTTATTGGCACAGAAGAGGATATTATTATATATAGGGAAAAGTCATCAGTGCAAATGTCGGCAGAGTCAGATCTTGAGTTGGAAAAAGCAATTTATTGTGAGAATATATATATATATATATATATATAACTCCAGAAAGCTCACACAGAGAACATGCAACCTTGAGCTAGCCAGGTCTCCTCTTGAGCCTCAGCCTTTGTGTCTGTGAAATAGATTCCTTTCTTCTTTCCATTTGCCAGGGTCACAGTGAGGACTAAGCAATGCATAAAATCTGATACATGGGAAATGGTGCGATCTTGACTCACTGCAACCTCTGCCTCCCGGGTTCAAGCAATATATATATATATTGCTCCATATATATATATTGCTCCATATATATATATATAGCTCCATATGTATATAGCTCCATATATATATATTTATATATATATTTATATATATATTTATATATATATATTTATATATATATATTTATATATATATATATATATAGAGAGAGAGAGAGAGAGAGAGAGACTCACTCTATTGCCCAGGCTAGTGTGCAGTGTTGTGATCTCAGATCACTGCAACCTCTGCCTCCCAGGTTCAAGGGATTCTTGTGCCTCAGCCTCCCAAGTAGCTGGGATTACAGGCGTACACCACCACACCTGGCTAATTTTTGTATTTTTAGTAGAGATGGGGTTTCACCATGTTGACCAGGGTGGTCTCAAACTCCTGACCTCAAGTGATCCACCCACCTTGGCCTCCCAAAGTTCTAGAATTACAGGCGTGAGCCACCGGGCCCAGCCTATTTTGTTTATATTTCATTTCCGTTTATGTTCATGAACAGTATATCTTTTTAATATATAAAAACTAAGTCTAATTAACCTAAAATATCTTCTTCTATCAGTGTAACATAAATTCTAAATGATTAAAAAGAACACTAATAAATAAATAAAATAGTGAATACTCAAATACGTGTTGAGTGCTACTGTGTGCCACACATTCTGTAGGGGCTGTAGACACATTGGGAAAAGATCTTGCCCTCTGGGACCCTGCATTCCAGTGAGTTGGAGGCAGATTTTTAAAAATAACGATTATATGGTATTTGAGAAGTATGTTTGAGTTATGGAAAAAAAATATGAAGGTAAGGGAATTACCAGTGAAAGAGGCAGATGAGAGTGCCTTCCATTTCAAATATGGAAGTCAGGGCAAAGGCTTATAGGAGGTGGGAGATGAGCCTGGGGTGTACTTGGTTTGTGGGGAGGCTAGACATGACCTACAGTGACAGCACCTTCTATGTTTCAGGGGCAGTGTGGACACCCGAGTGGCTAGAGCTGAGTGAGAACAGAGGAGAGGCACAAGGCAGAATTCTCTTAATTTTGATGGATAAAGTCACAAAAATATGTATCATTTACATCAAGCATAGAATGCTTGTTCAACATAAGTCTTTCAACACTGGAAAATGTTAGTTCTAAAAATATATATCGGCTGAGTGTGGCAGCTCCTGCCCATAATCCCAGCTACTAGGGAGGCTGAGGCTGGAGTATCCTTGAGACCAGGAGTTCAAGATCAGCCTGGGCGATGTAGCAAGACCCTATCTCTCAGGAAAAGTAAATTTAAAACATTAATTAATTATTCAAAAAAACAGAATCCAAAGATTCCGATTTAATTAAGTTTATATATATGTAAATGTCAGTTCATTATCAACTGCAGCCAATGGGTCACTCTAGTGGGGGATGTTGATGACAGCAGAGGCTGGCATGTGCAGAGATGCCTGGGAGGAATTGCTGAACCTTCTGCTTAGTTGTGCTAAGAACTTTAGTTTTGCTCTCAAAAAGTAAGTTTATTAAAAATATATATAATCCTAGTTTTATATATTTACATATATGTAGGTATATGTGTGTGTGTGTGTATATATATGTGTGTGTATATGTGTGTGTGTGTGTGTGTGTATATATATCTCATAATATCCAGGGAAAATTTTAGGACTTTGATAGTGCTAAAAATTCATGCAAGTGAAGAGATTTTGAAGAATTCATTTTATGAAAAATACTACTTATAGAATTACTTTCAATTAACTGTACTGTGTTTTAAGTAGCAGCCTTCCTTTTTTTTAAGCTTGTATTACTTTGAGGAACTGTTTCATCATCTTTCAATATCTATTATTTTATGTGTTTACATTTATCATGTAAATAATATGCCACACATACTTCAAAATTAATTATTGACTGATCCTTAATAGTAAATGTTTACATTTCATGGCTTTATAAAAGTAACATATATAGACACATTTGAGATGCAATCTGTGTGGTTTTTTAAGACATAATTATTTTAACCTTTTAAAATTGTGAATATTATATACTTTTGTGGTAATGTTTTGGATTCTGTTTTAATTAAGTTTTTAGTCTTTTAATTGTAATAATTACATATGTGAACAGGGACTGTTTGTTTAATCTTTGTTCTCTTTCTTTTTAAAACTTATTTTTTCTTCATCTGCTAATTAGAATAACAATACCTGGCTGATATGTGTCATAGAATCTAGTGAGAATCTACAAACACCGTGCTGTTGAATGGTTCTTTGACAACTAGAAAATGCAAGACTAAGGCTGTATTTTGTTAACAATAGTCACCTAATCCATTTGATGCTATATGCAAATACTATTTAAAATGTAGCTGAATCTCCTTAGTAAATTACTGGCATCTTTGTACTCACAGACCTGTCTTCTCTGGGTCTGCCCTTGAAGACTGAAGATGTCATTGAATATGCACAGTCCACTTACCATGACCACTCGCCCCAGGTCGAGGTTCAAGATGATAACTCAGGCACCTTACACTTCCTCACACATACCTCATGTGCTATAAACTGCTGGCCAGGACCACTGTAGAATGTAACCTTTAGGCTGGACAGCTCTACTTGAGAGGACTGTTGGAGGGAAGGTGTGCCCCGAATTACTCAGCAACTCTAAGGTTTACCCCCAATCTATAAAACCATGCTCATCAACACCTAAGGGATGCTTTCAGATCATTTGTTGGGTTCCTGAATTACACAAGATTTTCAAATAACTGTTTTGACACACAAATTTTCCATTCCATTTAACAAAATGATGTTAAAATGTGTCAACAATTGAAGTGAGACTCAATGATAAGGCTGTCTTTAGGATTTAAACATAGCCCAGTGCTCCAAATGATCAGACAAGGCCTATTTGTTTGAACCACGTAGCACTAGTTATATATTTAATCATCACATCCATGCCATGAGGCACATCTCCAAGGTCACGATGTGGGCCAGAGTCACATAAGAATTGAGGTCATACAACAAAAGCTGGAGAAGACTGTCAAATCCTTGATGTATTTCTGTTATTACATGTAGCCTGGAAACAGTGAAAACTTGGTAATCATACCGCCAGGTGAGAACTGGTCATAAGCAATGAATCTTTTCCTTCTTCGTAAAATGGAGCCAGAAATAATCTGGGAGAAGTAGGAAGGCAATCATATTTTCAATGCTATTGAATAGAGGTTTCAGAAGGGATTCCTTCATTTCAGGAAAATGCCTTTAAAAGTGAACAACCCTGCACTGTGCATAAAATCTACCTGGTGGGGCTGGTTGGAGAGATGTTGGTCAAAGGATACAAAATTTCAGTTTAGGGGAGGAAGGAGTTCAAGAGATCTATTGTATAACATGGTGATAATAGTTTTGTTTTTGTTTTTATTTTTGAGACAGGGTATCGCTCTGTCTCCCAGGCTGGAGTGCAGCGGTGTGACCTCCACTCGCTGCAACCTCTGCTTCCTGGGCTCAAGCGATTCTCCCACCTCAGCCTCCCAAGTAGGTGGGACTATAGGCACGTATTCTTGAAAACCGCTAAAAGATTAGACATTAAGTGTTCTTACCACCAAAAAATAAGTATGTGAGGTAACACATATGTTAATTAACTTGACTTTGGGAGAGCCCCTCCCTCTCCCAAAATTTGACACTATTAGGACCAGTCTGCAGGGCAGTTATGCCAAAGCTTTTGTCCTACCAGAACAGGATGCCAGCTCATGTTTTCAGAACCCCCACATGCAGTCATTAACCATAGGAAGTTGCACGTAGCTTGTTACATCTTAAGTCATTCACAGTTGTTCACATTTTCTGAGTATTACTAGTCAGTCACACTAATCTGCCTCAGGAAAAGCATGAGTAACTCTCTCTGACCTCCTGTGGCATTTTTCTTTCCTCTCTACCATGTTCAATGTCTAGTCTCACTGTGACTCCTCTCCATGTGTGACAGTGAATCTCAAGTGAGACCAAAACCCCTGCCTTCCAATACTTGACCAATCAATCATGCCTTACTGAAATGGAAAAAGTATTTCATTCCAATAATCCACCGTTTCTATTTTTTAAACCGCTGAATAGATAGGAGAGGAATAGATATTTCCTAAAATAAGACCATACAGTTGACCCTTGAACAACATGAGTTTGAACTGTGCAGATCCACTTATATACAGATTTTCTTCAGCCTCTGTCACACCTGAGACATCAATGTCAACTCTCCTCTTCCTCTTCCTCCTCAGCCTACTCAATGTAAAGACCATGAGCCTGAAGACCTTTATGATGACCCGTTTCCACCAAACGCATAGTAAACATACAGTATTTTTCCTTCCTTATGGTTTTCCTAATAACCATTTCTTTTCCCCAGCTTACTTTATTGTAAGGATACAGTATATAATACATACAATATACAAAATATCTGTTAAGTGGTAAGGCTTCCAGTCAACAGCAGGCTATTTAGTAGCAACATTTTTGGAGACTCACACTTATAGCCCCTTCATTGTTCAAGGGTCAACTGTATATATAATACATGCACATATACACACACACACACACACACATATATACATATATATATATAAAAACACACAGATACATGCATACACACACACCTTAGTGTTATAGACTATTTCCTTGCTGTGGATAGATAAATAGATACATATTGCTATGGGAATATCTATACATGTATACATGTTATATATATATATATAATACATATAATGTATATATAATATATATAAAATCCTTGTTAATACAGATTGTGTATTTTATATATATATAAATTTAATAGTATAGAAATATATAACATATATAAATTTAATATATATTAAATTATATGTATAATCTCCATAACAAGGCAATACTCTTGAATACCAGGATTATCTAAATTTCAAAACCTTCCCTTTTGCCAAGCAATGCTTAAAATTCTAAATATAGTTTTATCAGGAGTTAGGATGTATGGTTTAACCATCAGAGCAGCTTTCTCAAAACTAGGTGGGAACAATGGCACTACCTTGCTATGAACCATGGAAAGCACTGTTATGGGTTGAATTGCATGCCCTCCAAATTCGTATGTTGAAATTCTAACCTCCCAGTACCTCAGAATGTGACCTTATTTGAGATAGGGTCTTTACAGAGGTAATCAAATTAAAATGAGGTCGTTAGGGTGGGCCCTGACTCAATATAACTGGTGACCTTACAAGAAGAGAGTTGGAGGCACACACACCCACAAGTGGCACAAAGACAGTGTCTACAAGCCAAAGAGCAAGGCTTAGAACAGCGCCTCCCCTCAAATCCTGAGTTTGTTCAAAAACGACAAGCCCTACCGATACCTTCATTTTGAATTCCAGCCTCCAGAACTGTGAGACAATACATCTCTCCTGCTTAAGCCACCCAGTTTATAGTACGTTGTTAAGGCAGCCCTGGCAAACTAATATAGACACTTAGATTCATTCCACAAACCTGAATTAAAGAGCCTATTATGCACAAAATCCAAGCTGGGCTCTGGGGTTAGAGATATAAATGTGTTTTCTACCCTCATAGAACTTACACTTAGTGGAGAAGACACCAAGCAAACAATCTTATAATTGGGGTTCTGTTTTCTTTCTGGCTACAAAGGAGAAGTATAAAAACCACTGTGATGACGTGAAGGGTTTTTTCCCTTTCTTTTTTAAAACAGCAGTCTTCTCAGAGAAAAATGTCATGCTTTACCCACTTATATCTGCTGTGCCTTTGACCTGCATGGCACTCAGTGCATCTGTGACCACGTGGGGCTCCTTAGGGCTCTGGGGCCAGGGAAAGCCCATTAAGCTGAGACTTGAAGGATGAGAATGATATCTAGATAAAGAGTGAGGAGAGTATTCTGAGAAAGGGATTATTTGTTCGTACTCCTGCAGCTCTCCAAAGTTTGCCCAGGAAATTCAGCCCAAGTGCATGTGGCTAAGAGTCAGAGCTGAGGTGCAAAGCCTCGTCTTGCTCCTAGGACATTGGCTTAGCCCTTACTGTACACTGCATGCCAAGTTTATAGGATAGTGTCTGCAGGAGGAGATCTGAACAAGGGGAGCGGGCACACTGCACTTGTATCTTCATGAAGTAGTGCCTGGTGAGTTCAGCATCAGGGACCGGCAACTATAAAGCAGTCATTTATTAAGTGCAAATTACGTGCATGACACTCTGCTGAATGCTATTAGGAACATAAAGATAAATGAGATATTCTCTTCCCTCATTCAAAATCTACTTGATTCTGACTAAGATGAGGATACTTCTTAGTCATTCACTTGGGGCTGATTCAACTCCCCACACTCCCAATATGATCTTGTTTCGTGTAAGCATTACCTCGAGCTATGTGCATCATATAGGATCGCCCAGTGTCTATTTGAGCATCAGCTTTGGTAGTAAGACGCTCAGATGAGAAATTTCAACATAGTTGGTGGGCCTCAAACCTGGTCCAATCTCACTGAACCACATAAGCAACTGAAGTGGCTAGATGGGCCTCTGTATTTTTGGTATAGTTAAGCATCCCTCATCATTCCAGGCTTGAAATTTATCTAGATGATCAGGATCACAGATAATAGGATCTCTTTTCATAACCAAAGACACGATTTCAGCATTTAATTAGATACTACTCTAGTAGGTATTAAGGTACCAATAATAATGAATTGGAAATATATAAAATACAAAAAAATTTGTGTCTCTAAGATGTGTATGCTAACGGTGATATTACAAGTAATTCAAAAATAAACCATGCAGAGGAAATATTTCTCAAGCTTCATCTAAATTGACATTTGTTTATAATCAGGAGAGAGCTTTCTCCACTTCCTCAGCTCAAAGTGAGCCCTAAGGACTTTTGATACATCCCTCAGTGATTTAATTAAAAGATAAATGGAAGCTAGGAAATAGAAAGAAAAACACTTCACTGGAAAGAAAATGCAGAAATGAGAAGGGAGGACAGTCAAGAAGCAGAGGACAGGAATACAGAGCAACAGCTTCAGTAGAGAGGAATTAACTAATAGAAAGTAACATAAATACAGGACTGGAGAAACATCACTTAAGACCGACCCAGATGGATGACCAATGCATCTTGAAACAACTTCAAAAGATTAGGAAACATTATTGCTTTTAAAACATCAAAATTATGTCAGTCTTTTTCATCTTTAACGATGTAATATGCTTATTCAGTTTCTGTTATTTCGCTTTCTGTTTCCTTACCTGCTTTGCAGATAAAAGCCAGCCAATGCGTAAACTCTAAGCCTAAAGTGATTCTGTGACCTTGCATGCACACATCCACGGGCTGAGCTGCGTGTGAGGCCTCAGCATGCACTTGCTTTGAGAGGGAGATATGAGCTGGAGACATGAGGCGGAGCAAGGCCCAGGATGGCAGCTCCTTCAGGGCTGGGCTCCCGCCTTTTTAGGCCATGTGCTAAGTTAAATGCCCATCACACCCTGGGACCACCTTGATTTCCGTAATTCCCTCACCCTCCAGCAGAGATCATAGGGCTGCCCTTGAGAATAAGGGACAATCTAAGGTGAAGCCAGACTGGGCCTTCTTGGAGTGTCACAGGCCACCTTCCAGCCACACGCAAAGCTAAGGAAAATAATCAACAATACATTTCTCCAGGTGCCAAATTAAATCCACTTTACATGTGAATGAATGAAAACATGGATGACTGTACGTATTTCTCAGTTTTGTTCAGTTTATTCTAAGTGACCTTTGAGGTAACTTATGAACACTTTGAGGACATCATTATGCCCTGGAATTGTGCTTAAGTCACAAAGGTCAACATTTAGATGATATTTGTATCTAAGTAGCTCACATTAAAATTGTACCAAGACCATGTCATAAACTTTAAATTATAGGGGAGTTTGTCTATTCATTGAAATGATCTCTATGCAACTTATTAATTTTTCTGACATTATTCAACATCCCATTACTGGTATATTTATGACTATAATAATTATCAAAGCAGCATTGTTCTAATTCTATAATATTTCAAGTAGATTTCACAAACTAGCCAACTCTGCTGGGAATATTCAATATTGTACTATTGGACATAAATAATTGTAGAGTTGGGATGTGCATTAAAGGAAATATGTAAAGGAAAACATCACTCAGGATTACAAATAAGTATACAAATACATAGAAAACAAACAAAATACCTCTCTAATGTCTCACAATACAAAGCATTGCCACACTCTCAATCCTAAAGAACTCCTAAAGAAGAATTTATGCTAGAAAATAGCAAAGCAAACAAAAAATTTCCAGAATCATCTACATGATTGCTTTTAAACAAGATTAGCCTGGGAATTCCAGCATTCTTGCACCTCCTGACTGTCAGCTCCATCCCCTGGACTCTGATGCATCTGTCTGGGTTCCTCCTTCCTGAACAGTGGCCTGGAAAACTTTCTAAGGCAGTAAGCCAAGGCAACTGTAGGGCTCACCTCATTTGCTTCCCTTGTCTCAGGAATCAGTGTCCTTATCACCTGATGCAGAGTACCTTAAAAACTTACTGTTTCAGACACATTTTGCCCAGTTACTTTGTTGTTTCAGGAGGAAGGGTAAATCCAGCCTCTGTTACCCCATCTTGGCCAGAGGTGAAAGTCGGGGAAGAGATGAAAACACGTATGGAGAAAATATTTACGAAAGTATAAAGATACGTAATTTCATTTTGAAAACTGTTAATCTTTTACAGATAAAACAGGTTTTAAGGCTTTTAATCATTGTCATATTTCTAAGTCCAGAGGCATATTTTTCAGTTTTTTTCAATGTGTGTTTAGAGATGGGTCTTGCTCAGTCACCTAGGTTAGAGTGCTGTGGCTTGATCATACTTCACTGCAGCCTAGAACCCTGGGCTCAAGCAGTCCTCCCACCTTAGCCTCTTGAGTAGCTGGGATCACAGGCACATACCACTACACCTTGCTAATTTTTGTATTTTTGTGGAGATAAGGTGTTGCTATGTTGCTCAAGCTGGTCTTGGATTACTGGTCTCAAGTGATCCTCCCACCGTGGCCTCCCAAAGTTCTGGGATTACAGGCATGAGCCACCATGCTCAGCCAGTTTTTTGTCTTTCTTTGTGGAATGGAATGAAAGAGGAAATCAGATGCCCGGTAGAAAATCAGGACATTTGGCCTGAGAGACCAAATGATTGCTCACTATGACTGTCTATATGTAAGCCCTACTAATGAGACAGAAGCATTTGAAAAATGTCAGTAATGAAATTGATACAGTAATGAAATTGAAAGATGCTGATCAACAAAAAATTTTATTCAATATATACTTTTTGTATTTTGCTTTAAATAAAGAATACATTTAGAAAAGCATATAAGAAGGCCAATGCAACTCTCCTGGGAGCTCTGACATCTGCCCACAATTAAGAAGGATATGGACAAAATATGCCATGAGGACTGTAAAACTAAGTTTGGCTGGTTAATTTTATGACAACTTGACAGGGTCACAGGATGCCCAGATATGTGGTGAAGCATTATCTCTGGGTGCGTCTGTAAGGTTGCCTGTGGATGGGATTAGTGTGTGAATTGGTGAACTGAGGGAAGCAGATGGCTCTCCCTGGTGTGGGTGGGCATTCTCCAACCCATTGAGGGCCCGAATAGAACAAAAAAGCAGACTAAGGTCGGATTTGTCCTCTGTCTGACAACTTGAGCTGGGGCACTGGTCTTCTCTTCCCATGAAACTCCTGGTTCTCGGGTTTGAAGACCCAGAAATTTACAGAATTATAGGGATTTACAACTTTAATTTACAGTCAGCCCTTTAGCTTTCAGGCCTTTGCAATACACCACCAGCTTCCCTGTGTTTGCAGCTTGCAGATAGCAGATTGTGTCTTCTCTGCTTCTATAGTTGTGGGAATCAATACCTCAGAAATCTCTCTCTCTCTTTCCATATATGTATGTGTGTGTGTGTGTGTGTGTGTGTGTGTGTGTGTGTATTTCTATAGGTTCCATTTCTCTGGAGAAGCCTAAGGTAAAAATAAATACTAAAATGTCGATCCAAATAGTAGTCTCAAACAGGGTGAGGTCATTGAAAAAGATAAGGAGGAAAATTATTCTCAACACTTCTGCCCCTACTTTGCTATTTGAAGCAAAATGTATCAGGAAAATCTAGGCCCATCAACTTGGAGAGAGATGGAATAAAACCATAGTAGAAAAGCCTCATTCCCTCCAGAACACCAAGGGCTACTCACAGTGGAGTCTGTTTTCTGTATTGCACCCCATGAAGCTATACAGGGCCACTTGTCATTTTTAACATTCTGTCTGCTCTGAAGCTGATGTGCGGGAGTGAATGGTTTTGTTAGTGAGCACATTTAGCCTTTCACTCATCCAGTAAATATTTATAGAGTGACGACTCAGTGCAACTGTGGGGTTCTCTACTCCTTATATCGAACACAGTTACTTGATGACATTGTTTAAAAAAACCTATTTCTTTGTGAAAAACAAAAATTGGCCCAGAAAAGAAGGCCTACTATTGGTGCTCATGAACTAATGAGAAGAAAAAAAAGTTAAAAACATCTAAAAATGTGTTATGATAAGCCAGAAATTTATATTTTTAGATAAATTGAGGGAAGAATTCTAAACTGAATATTCCTCACATCTGTGGCATTAATCATCTACTTTTTATATAGATTTTTGTATCTGTTTCACTAGATATTTCTACCAGTACAAAATGTCTCCTCTGCTGAGACATCTGTAGCAAAGGCGAAATGAGTGAGGACATTTTATTCCCCAGGCTCCCTCCAAGGAAAAAATTCCTGTGTTGACCTATAAGAAGGTCTTGGTGTGTCTCTGGAGTAGGATGGGAGAGGTAGGCCCATTCAGTTCAAAGGCCAAGACTTCAGAGGAGGGAAGAATTTCTCTTCATGAGACAAAGAAAGGCATTTTGTGGTTTTTCTCCTGAGTATGAAGATGGAGAGAAGAGAAAGGGGTGAGATAAGAGACAGAGCTGGCTGAGATGAATTGAGTGGCCAGTGAGGCATATCATGTTTTTATATTAATACTTACAATGTTAGTGAGCTTCATTTCTATTATTTGGCATAAGCCATTTCTTAATTCCCACATGAAATCTTCAGGGCAGTCTGCACTGCTCACAAATGGCTTATGTAAATGAATTCTTTCAGTCAAAGTTTGAGTTTCATATTTAGATCCAAGTAGTGCAGCCCGAAGACAGCGTACACAGAAAAAAACAGCTCAGGAGGCCAGGAAGGCCATAAAAAGTAAACTTTTATTATTTGGAGAAATACAAAGGAAGGATTTTGTATTCCCATATGCTATGAGATTGACAGGGTTCTGAGGAAACTAATGTAGATTTCTGAATAATCAGAAAATTGCTCAGAAAATTCCAACTGGTATCAGAATTGCTTGTAAATAAATGTGATTCTAAAGAAAACTAGAACTCTGTAAAATATTTCTTTCATTTTGAACCGGATGTTCAAAAAGTGTTTATTTCCCATGAATGCCAATAATGCCTTATACTTAAATTGTATTTTGGTTTCATTTTCTCAATAATAAAATGGGAAGCAGACATGATTAAGAAATTCAAAATAGAAAAGGGTATAATAAAAAGTCACTACCTTTATCGAATCACCAAGACCTAAGCAAACACACCTAACAAATTTAAAATGTAAGCAAATGACTCCGTGGAAAAGTAATTTGTAATTTTTGAAAGATTATGGGAAAGAATCTCACAAATATTGAATATGGAAAACAGAAGACCACAGATGGAAGTCTACCCTCCTCCAGAAAACTGTTAGAAAGTGTTGTCAGACCAACGATTTGAGAGGACATGAAGAAAAAAATAATTACTAAGAATCTCTAAAAATGAACACTTTGGAAGAGGAAAGAGGATTAGCATTCTGGGACTCTTTTCTGACATTAATGTTTAAACAGAAAAATGAAAATCAGCCAAAAAAGATATATTTATTCACTTTATGTAATCACATTCTACCCTTAGATTGCAAAGGACTCAATTTTCTAACGGAGATGAGGTCAGAGAACAAAGCTGAAATGTATACACGTGGATCTCCTCCCACCTCTTCCCTTTGACTCAACTGCTCCTCAGTGTCCTGTCTGTCACTCTCACACCTGAAGACCTGGATCTTCTGAAGCTCCTGCTGCTCTGAATGGATGACTATAATTCTTCTTGGAAAAGTCTCTCGTGGGTTTGGACGTGCCAGCTTCATAGAGAGGCCACATATGGCCTCAGCCACTGCCTCTGTCAGAAGGGTCCTGCTGTGGACTGAGAAACCTTTTGATGATCTTCAAGATTCTTTGTCTGCCCCAAAACAATCCACTTGGTCCTCACCTCCTGTCTTGTTTGCTACCCAGTGTGAGAGCACTTCGCCTGCCCTAAGGTCTGTCTGCCATGACTCCAGGCCTAGCCTCCCATGAATGGCCAGTCTGCTATATCCTGAAGCCCCCAGGTTGATTCCTCCTAGTCCATGACCACCTCTTGTACTGTGGCTGATTAGTTTAGGTGCTTCCCGGCATTCATCCAGGCCAGGTGTCCTGTGCTATGCCTCTTTTCACATAAACATATTGCTAGACCCATTTTGCCTAAGTCAAACACTCCCAATATCCTGGCCCTTGCCAGGAAACTGGGCTACTTAAATCCATCTACCTCCAGTCCTAATAGGAAACTATTTTATTTCCAACAAAAATAGAAAATGTAAATCGTGTAATATAATCACAAGTAGCAGTGAAAAATGGCTGTGACTTCAAGTCCCCTCTATTTGCCTGCATGGAACAAACTATATGGCAAATAATTTTCTAGAAATGCATCCCATACTCTTGAGGTTAAAAACTATTAGGCAAAATTTCAATATATGATTTGTGTTCTGTTAGAAAAAAAGGCAGATCATTTTCAGCTTCATCTTTTGGGATGCTGCAGCTTAATGTAAATGCCCAAAGATCCTTTAGGATAAACACACATTCCTACTTAGAAGCCAACTGTATTTCACATTTATATTTTTAGAAAGTGAGAAAAAAAGGAAAAACAAAGCACTCAAAATATTCATTCAGTTGACTATCTCAAATACCACCTCTACACCATTGTGTTTGAGTCAACACATTGTTCAGCATAGTAAGTTTAAATGCAGCATTCCCAAAATGGAATAAAGTAAGGATGCTATTTTCATGGACTAATGTTAGGACACAGAACTATTTAACTTATCTTCTAAAAAATAATAGTATATAGGGCTGGGCACGGTGGCTCATACCTGTAATCCTGGCACTTTGGAAGGCTGAGGTCGGTGGATTGCCTGAGCTCAGGAGTTCAAGACCAGCCTCGGCAACACAGTGGAACCCCATCTCTACTAAAATACAAAAAAATTAGCTGTGCATGGTGGCATGTGCCTGTAAACCTAGCTACTTGGGAGGCTGAGGCAGGAGAATCCTTTGAACCCGGGAGGCAGAGTTCGCAATGAGCCGAGATCACGCCATTGCATTTCAGCCTGGGCGTCAAAGCAAGACTCTGTCTCAATAATAATAATAGTAATAATAATAAATAATAGTATATAATACTGGAAACAAGTAAACCAGGTTTACTGTAGCTATGAATAAACACAAAACATCTATTAAATAAAATCAGAATAGGCTGTTACAGACATAGATGCCTTTTGTTCAAAACAAAAACTGAGCTTTGATTTCAAACACATGTGTACACATAAAACACATGCATGTGCATGTATGTTCACACATACATATTTAATGCCACAATTTACTAGACTTGTAAGCTTGATTAGTAACATAGCATGAGGATTCTCCGAGGTTGGCATACTTCGCTCATGAGCAGGGAGACATCATAATTGGCAGATAGAGTGAAAAGAAAGAGCCCTGATGACAGAACTGAAGAGCAAAATGTTCTACCATCTCCAGGTATCCCATCTCAGCACTTGGCTCTATCCACCCTTTGAAACCAAGATAGAAGTGCCTTGCTCCCCAGGCCTGGGCACTCTGGGCCTATGGTGGGAGTGGCATTTCCTGTGATCTCTGAATTGTCTTCATGGCCTTTCTTCCCTTTCTTTGAAAAATTGTGCATATTCATGGCCAAGTAGCTGTCTTGGTCCCATTCTGTAAAATCCAAGATGTTTGGTAGCTTTCTCATTTATCTCCTTTAGTTCCCATTAGCCTCCCATGCCCATCTTCTTTAGTTCAAACTGGCAGTGTTTCTGCTTGTCTAATTTCATGACCTCTTTATCAGGTAATAGTCTAGCCACACCCTTGGTGTAATCTCTTCAGAACACTTTCTCATTTTTACAATATGGGCAGACTGAGAATTTTACAGATCTTTAAGTTATGGTTCCTTTTTGCTTAACAAAGCCTTTTTCAATGCACCTCTCTATCGGCATTTCACTGTGAGCAGTCAAAAGGACCCAAACCACACCTTCAATACTTTGTTTAGAGATCTCCTCTGCTAAATGTTCAGTGTCATTACTTGCAAATTTCACCTTCCACAAAACACTATAACACAATTCAGCCAAGTCCTTTGCCATTTTATAATAAGAATTCCATTTCCCCCAGTTGACTATAACCTGTTTCTCATTTCCATCTGAAGCATCTCCAGAATTGCTTTAACGTACATATTTCTACCAACAGTCTGTTAATTATTATTTATGTATTATCTAAGATAGACGCTTTCTCTTCAGCTTTCTTCTTTTCTTTCTAAGCCCTTGCCAGAATTAACTTCAATTTCCACATTTCCAACAACTACCATTCATGGCAATCTAGGCTTTTTAAAGCATGTACCTCAAAACTCTTCCAGCCTTTATCCATTACCCGGTTCCAAAGATGCTTCCACATTTTTAGTTATTTGGTACAGCAGCACCCAACTTCACAGAACCAAAATCTATACTACTATGCTCAGGCTACCATAACAAAATGCTACAGACTGCATAGCTTAAACAACAGAAATTAATTATCTCACTGTTCTGGAAGCTGGATAGTCCAAGATCAAGGTTCACATAGAATTTGGTTTCTGGTGAGTATGCTCTTCTTTGCTTGCAGACAGACACCTTTTAGCTGTTGCACATGGCCTCTCTCTCTGTATGTCCACAGAAGACAGTTCATGTGAGGATACAGTGAAAAGGTAGCCATTTACAGCATACCCTGCCTGAACATTGATTTTGGACTCTCCAGCACTCAGAACAGTGAGAAAACTAATTTCTCCTTTGAGGTCATGTGGTCTGTGGTATTTTGTTATGGCAGCCCAAGCAGACTAATATACTCACCCTACTCCAGCCAAACACCAATGGAAACACACACCTCTTCATCCCCATCAACTTACCAATGATTTTCTTTACAGAATTGGAAAAAACTACTTAGAGTTCATATGGAACCAAAAAAGACCCCCATTGCCAAGTCAATCCTAAGCCAAAAGAACAAAGCTGGAGGCATCAGGCTACCTGACTTCAAACTATACTGCAAGGCTACAGTAACCAAAACAGCATGGTACTGGTACCAAAACAGAGATATAGACCAATGGAACAGAATAGAGCCCTCGGAAATAATGCCGCATATCTACAACTATCTGATCTTTGACAAACCTGACAAAAACAAGCAATGGGGAAAGGTTTCCCTATTTAATAAATGGTGCTGGGAAAACTGGCTAGCCATATGAAGAAAGCTGAAACTGGATCCCTTCCTTACACCTTATACAAAAATTAATTTGAGATGGATTAAAGACTTAAATGTTAGACCTAAAACCATAAAAATCCTAGAAGAAAACCTAGGCAATACCATTCAGGACATAGGACATTCAGGGCAAGGACTTCATGTCTAAAACACCAAAAGCAATGGCAACAAAAGCCAAAATTGACAAATGGGATCTAATTAAACTAAAGAGCTTCTGCACAGTAAAAGAAACTACCATCAGAGTGAACAGGCAACCTACAGAATGGGAGAAAATTTTTGCAACCTACTCATCTGACAAAGGGCTAATATCCAGAATCTACAATGAACTCCAACAAATTTACAAGACAAAAACAAACAACCCCCCGCAAAGAGTGGGCGAAGGATATGAACAGACACTTCTCAAAAGAAGACATTTATGCAGCCAAAAAACACATGCAAAAATGCTCATCATTACTGGCCATCAGAGAAATGCAAATCAAAACCACAATGAGATACCATCTCATGCCAGTTAGAATGGCCATCATTAAAAAGTCAGGAAACAACAGGTGCTGGAGTGGATGTGGAGAAATAGGAACACTTTTACACTGTTGGTGGGACTGTAAACTAGTTCAACCATTGTGGAAGTCAGTGTGGTGATTCCTCAGGGATCTAGAACTAGAAATACCATTTGACCCAGCCATCCCATTACTGGGTATATATCCAAAGGATTATAAATCATGCTGCTATAAAGACACATGCACACATATGTTTATAGCGGCACTATTCACAATAGCAAAGACTTGGAACCAACCTAAATGTCCAACAACGATAGACTGGATTAAGAAAATGTGGCACATATACACCATGGAATACCATGCAGCCATAAAAAATGATGAGTTCATGTCATTTGTAGGGACATGGATGAAACTGGAAACCATCATTCTCAGCAAACTATCGCAAGGACAAAAAACCAAACACTGCATGTTCTCATTGATAGGTGGGAATTGAACAATGAGAACACATGGACACAGGAAGGGGAACATCACACTCCGGGGACTGTTGTGGGATGGGGAGAGGGGGGAGGGATAGCATTAGGAGATATACCTAATGCTAAATGACGAGTTAATGGGTGCAGCACACCAATATGGCACATGTATACATATGTAACAAACCTGCACATTGTGCACATGTACCCTAAAACTTAAAGTGTAATAATAATAAAATTAAAAAAAATAAAGCAGTTGTCATAAAAATGCTTCAAAAAATAATTACACTCTTTTTTTTTTTTTCTTGAGACGGAGTCTCGCTCTGTCGCCCAGGCTGGAGTGCAGTGGCACAATCTCGGCTCACTGCAAGCTCCGCCTCCCGGGTTCACGCCATTCTCCTGCCTCAGCCTCTCCGAGTAGCTGGGACTACAGGCGCCCGCCACCACGCCCAGCTAATTTTTTGTATTTTTTTTAGTAGAGACGGGGTTTCACCATGGTCTCGATCTCCTGACCTCGTGATCCGCCCGCCTCGGCCTCCCAAAGTGCTGGGATTACAAGCGTGAGCCACCGCGCCCGGCCTACACTCTTTTAAAATGAATAAAAATAGCAAACCTCTGTTAAAATATTAGAATTACAAAAAAGAACCAAATGGAAATTATAGAACTGAAAAAATTTAATAACCAAACTTTTAAAAAAATATTTCTAGATGAACTCATTAGTAGGTGAATATAACAGAGAATAAAATTAGTAAATTTGAATACCGATCAGTAGACTTTACCCCATCTAAACAACAGAGAACACAGGCAATAAAAGTAGTCTCAGGGACCAGTGGGACAATAATAAAAGAGTTAACATTGGTATTTTCAGAGTCCCATAAAAACAGGAGAAAGACATCAAGACTAAAAAAAAAATGTTTACAGAAGAATCGATACAAACTTCCCAAATTTGGTGAAAGATATTAAATCTACACATTCAAGAAACAGAAAATTCCAAATAGGATAAATCCAAAGAAATCCATACCAAGAAACATCATACTTAAACCTCTGTAAGCTAATGACAAATTAAAAATTTTGAAATCAGCCAGGGAGAAACAACACATTATTCATAGGACACCAATTCAAATGGCAGTGAATTTCTCATCAGAAACCACAGTGGCCAAAAGGAAGTGGCACAGCAGTTTTCAAATACTGAAGAAAAGAACTGTCAGCTGCAAGTACTATGTCTGGTGAAAATATCCCTCAGGAATGACAGAGAAATAAAAACATTCTCAGATGTAGAAAATCTAAGAGAATTCGTTGCTAGCAAATAACTGTAGATGAAGTTTTCCCTTGCCTTTCTCTGCTTTTTATGATTAACTTTATGCTCGTTATTGCCTTCTCTTCCGAATTGTCTCATTACTAAGAAGTCAGAAAGCTGCAAGGAGTTATGCAGGTCATTCTATATTTGTACAATAAACATCTGTTTAACTTCCAGAATTACCATGGGACAAAAATGATGCCTAAGCAAAGTATTTGTTTGACTGCCATTTGGCTTTTTATACTTTCCTTTTGGAAGCACATTTGTAGCTATTGAAATCAAATCTTTGGTAGGTAGATTAGAAACTTTATTATCTAAAAGTTAAGCTATAAAGAATGTTTAAGATTATGAAACATACCACCTGTCTTTTGATTTTTGTTTTAGCACCACTCTCAATATTATTTAAAAATAAAGACTTGGGCTTAGCAAGGAAAAGGTGCAGAGTAGCAACTTGGAGAGAGGGTGAGGTTCCCACACCTGTGGTTAGTGGTAATGAGACAAACACTCAGATGAAATTAACCTAATCAGAACAAGACATGTATAGGCAAACCTAATCACGGATGAAAGAGAAGGCTTAGAAGAAAGAGGAAGGCTTAGAAGAAAGGTGTAGCCAAAGGCTGCTAGGGTCTAGCTTGGCCAGTAAGGTTGGCATCACCTTGCCATCCTCACACATGGGAAAGCACACACCACACTTCCCGCCTGCCCCCAACCCTACACACAGAAACACACATGCACACAGAACCACACACACAGACACACAAGGCTTACCTGCATGATTATCTGCCACCTTTCCTTTAGGAGATATATCCAAAGAGGAATGCTCATTTTATGTCTATCTCCTCTGTGGAAAAAAAAATCTTATTCAGACTGAAAGGTATATTCCTCATATTCCTCTCAGCCCCATCCTGAAAAAAAATGTAAGTGGCTGATGCTGCCTGCAACCTAAGCTTCTCTTAATTCTGGTTTAAGAGCTTATGAGGTCGTCCATGTCCTTTGGGACTGTTGTTGCCCTTGTCTTACTCTGTGTTCATCCAAGTGTGACAATCGACTCACCTTTGTCCTTAAAATATTCATTATTTCTGATATGTTGTGGGGTTTAGATGAGAGCTGGCCCTTTCTTGGGGTTATCTTTACCCTCTGTGGCATCATAACTTCAGGTACCAGGCTGGGATCTACCCTATGAAAAGCATCACAATCTGTTTATGGAAGGTTATGAAGGATTTGAGATAGAGTGCAGTGTAAACCAAACATAAAATCCTAAGCCCCCTCAACCAACTGAACGGACCCCTTCTGAGCCAAGGGAATCCTGAAACACTGAGTTCCAGCCATGATGGGAAGGGAAGTTTGACATGCCTCCTTATACCCTCTCCCTTTGGGGTTTAGGCTCAACTAACCATCATTAACATTAAAATAGAGATCATAAGACTGACAAAACACAAGGTTCTTTGTGGCAATAAGATATCAAATTTCAACCTGACTCTGGTATAGCATCACTTGCTCTCTGAAAGCTACTGCATATGTGACTTCATCTACGAAATGAAGGCCTTGGCTTACACAACACCCTTATCTTAGCTCAAGCTAGTGACTTCTTAAGTCTTTAGATAAAGCTTAACCCTTTCAACCAATTGCAAGTCAGAAAATCTTTGAATCTGCCTATGAACTGTAAGTGCCCCCTCAAGATATCCCATCTCTTCAGACTGAACCAGTGTACACATTCCAGGTATTGATTTATGTCTTTGGTTGTAACTCCTGCCTCCCTAAAATGTATAAAACCAAACTGCAATCTGAGCCCTTTGGGCACACTTTCTCAAGACCTCTTGAGACTATACCCTGACAATGGTCACTCATATTGGCTCAGAATAAACTTCTTTAAATATTTTATAGATTTTGGCTTTTTCATCAACAGCAACATGACCAGAGAGGAATCATATGCTTCCTAGGCATGCAGCCACCTGAGCCATGTGAATTGTAACAGCAGACACCACAATAAGGCTCTGAAACCCAGTGGTTCTCAATGTGTGGTTCCTGCTCCAGGATCTCTGGTGTCTCCTGGGAACTTACTAGAAATGCAAATTCTCATACCACTTTCCAAATGCCTGAATAAGAAACCAGGCATGGGACCCATTTTAATAAGCCCTCCAACTGTTTCTGTTTTTTTGTTTTTTTTTGTTTTTTGAGACAGAGTCTTGCTCTGTTGCCCAGGCTGGAGTGCAGTGGCATGATCTCAGCTCACTGCAACCTCTGCCTCCCAGCTTCAAAAGATTCTCTTGCTTCAGCCTCCTGAGTAGCTGGAATTACAGGCATGTGCCACCACGCCCAGCTAATTTTTGTATTTTTAGTAGAGACGGGGTTTCACCATGTTGACCAGGCTGGTCTCAAACTCCTGACCTCAAAGGATCCTCCTGCCTTGGCCTCCCAAAGTGCTGGGATTACAGGGGTGAGCCACCACACCCGTCCCCGACTGTTTCTGATCACCTCCAGTGGTTTCCCTAAGAACCACTGCCTAATGCATGTTTCCCCTATGCTTGTGGTGGGTCTTTATCATACAGACTCTCAGAACTCTTGGCAGAAACTCTTGATTTTGTAGTCCTGGGTAGGACATAAGAATGTGCATTTTTCACGTGTCTTGGGTGATCTTTACCATTAGGCACAATTTGAGGACATTGCCCTTTCCCTTTCTTGAGAGCTGTGTGTATCTACATCACCCACTCAGTCATAGTTAACAAATATTTATCAGTTATTTTTATGTAAAATGAATTTTTTAAATCAAAGCGCTAAAGGTTGCTTTATTTTGTTACTAAATAATATTGGTCATCATTTCTATGCTCTCATTTTTTTCTTCATTAGTTGTGAAGAAGGAAAGATTCATGGTATCCACTTTCTCTAAGTTCTTATGGGTGAGAAGGAGGTCTATAGACAGCTCAAGCACATGTCTCTTTGGAACATCAGGCTGATAGGACTTACAGCAAAAAGAAAAGCTGATTTTGTAAACATCCAGTTTTAAAGTTACATATATTTTTAAGCCTAGACCATTTTCACACATGACTTATGAAAAGATGATAGCATATACAATTACAGAAAGCTTACCTACCATTCTTGCATCAATTCGAGCCAAAATTATTTTCTAGCCAAAACAACAATCCAATGTCTATCATCTAAACTCCTTCTGTTTCAGTATCAATGAATATTCAGTAAATGTCTCAACTACAAAAAAGCTCATATCTCTTTCTTTGCTATACCATCTAAAGGTCCACATTCCAACTGCATCTCTATTTCTACCAGATAGGTACAAATACAGAGAAAAAGTAATTTTCAGTATAGTATGCTAATGAATCCATGCCAGAAATCTAATTATCCTCTAGTGAACTAGTTTAAATACTTTTCATGAAGGATACAATGAAACTGAAATAAACACTTGTTGACCACATCCATCAACTTTTCTCATCTCTCTTAACATCAGCAATTACTTATTCTCTCTGAACCACATTATCATAATACTGACCTGGCTCTGCAAAGGGATGATTTATTTCATATATTCTAATATATGAGCCTGAAGCATGCAGGCACCTGACTAAAGTTTGTGGTGATGTTTGCTGCATTTTGAGTTAGAAGACTTTCCCTAAGAGTAATCATTCTTGTGCAAATAGGGATAATCCCTGAGAGTCCTATGTAGGGGTCCTGTCAGGCAAGAAAGCAGCAAGCAGACAGCAGGCAACAAAGGATATTTGAGTTAATGTAAAAAATATCATGAGACTCCTCTGCATCTATAGTGGCCTATAGAGAATGCCATGACTTGGGAGAAGGTAGATGGGCTGTCTCTCTCTTCAGTCCACCGACACTTCTGTAGCAATAAGCTGCCATCCACAACGTCTTTTTTCTATTAATGCTGACTGACATTGTTTTGATTTTAGACACGTTTCACCCAAGAGAAAATGCTTAGTGAGGATTCACAGGCGGGACCAGCTACACAATTTGCAGGGCCCACAGCAAAATAAAACTGTGTGAGCCTTGTTCAAACATTAAGAATTTCAAGATGGCAGCAGTTGAGCATTTAAACAAGTAAAGATCATTTTGAGGGCAGGGTCCTGGTGCCGGCCCAGGTCACAGGCCCAGGAAGCCAGCTTGAGTCACAGCGTGCGTTACTAGAACATGACACTTCCAATGGATGACTGTATTGTAACAATAAGTCCCTGTCTTTTTGGATGCCTTTGAGCATAACCACATAAAATTAATTTATTAAGACTTAGATTGTTATGTATTTTGTCACTTTCTACTACCAACAACAGGAAAAGGATTGGAAAGACAGCACAGATAATAACTGGCAGTTGGTATGACAGCCGATTAACTGATACTGAAGGCTTGGAGGAGCATATGTTATCAGAGATGGCTATGGAGTTTCTTGGAGAAAAATGGTGCAAAAGTCAAATCTGGAACATGGTGTTTGTATCACACAGTAATTGACCATTCAGGAAATCACGTTATTCTCTTCTATTATTTGTTTCTATGTGTTTGTTTTTACTAAATAACTGTGGAAAAGTGACTTACTTTCGACTTTTTTAATACCCAATTTTTTGTTTTTATTTTGTAAAGCTTACAACATACCAAGAAATGGCAGTTACATAAAAAGCAAAAAAGGGGGCCTTGAGCAGTGGCTCACACCTGTAATCCCAGCACTTTGGGAGGCCAAGGCGGGCAGATCATAAGGTCAGGAGATCGAAACCATCTGGCTAACATGGCTAACATGGTGAAGCCCCATCTCTACTAAAAATACAAAAAATTAGCTGGGTGTGGTGGCAGGTGCCTGTAGTCCCAGCTACTCGGGAGGTTGAGGCAGGAGAATGGCATGAACCCAGGACGTGGAGCTTGCAGTGAGCCAAGATCATGCCACTGCAATCCTGGGCAACACAGCGAGACTCTGTCTTAAAAAAAAAGCAAAAAAGGCTTACAAACTAAAAATAGGAGAGATATTCATTACCCCATTTCTCCTAATTATTGTATCTTGCCATTGGTATCATTAAGTTTATATTTTCATTATGAATATTTGTATTAGAGCTTTTTCTTCTGTGCTTCCAAAATATCATTTGCAAAAGCGGGAAATACGTATCCACAATGTTTTCTAAGTTGTATCTTTCATGTCAGTTTTCAAAGCATAATTTCAAGATTAACAACAGAACTACACAGTTGGAGAAAGAGTTCAAACTTTTAATCTTACTGAGAATCAATTATTTTTAAAGACACCTTACATCTCTCTGTAAATGATGAGGCACTTGGGCTTTCTGTGCCAAATATTTCCTGCCTTATCCTCTCCTGACCTAAAAGTTGTCCAACCCTCTTGTGAGCAGATGGTTGCTTATAATATCCAGCTGTTGGAATAGATTCCTGATGGTATGAGAGCCCTTGCTAAATTTTTGGTTACTGAAAATGGTGTCCAGAGTGATCCTCAAATGTGAAGGTTGGTGTCACCACCTGGACTGTGTTTCCAGATGCTCCACTTGTCAGATGACCAAGGAAGAAGCATGAGGAAGGGAAGAACACCCTGGCACCTGCAGGAAAGCTCTGTGTCTCTGTGATCTTCCTCTTTGCTTGAATAAATACATTTGATCAAGCCCTTTCTGAGCATGGCTTCAAGGCAAAAATTTTCAAACATCATATTCTTTTATTCATTTATTCATCAAACATTGAACATGCAAGTGTGCTCAAAGCACTCTGCACTCTGAGTAGAGAAATAAAAAAGTAAATACTCTACCCTGAAATAAATTCTTATGTACCACAAGATTAACCAATAAAAAGATGTACATGGGGTAAGAGCTGTGATCAACAAAACTCACTGTAAGTGAGAGCAGAAGGTATTAGGGAAATGTCCCATCTGAGTCTGGAAGGACAAGTGGGAATTAAGCAGGTGAAGGGGGCAGTTCCTGGTGGAGGAACTGAGCAGGACTGGGGAGTGGTGTGAGATGAAGCTTAGTAGGTAAAAAGAGCCCAGACCACGGGA
The DNA here is from genome assembly GCF_006542625.1 of Nomascus leucogenys. Taxonomy (NCBI): domain Eukaryota; kingdom Metazoa; phylum Chordata; class Mammalia; order Primates; family Hylobatidae; genus Nomascus; species Nomascus leucogenys. The sequence continues at coordinate 45,952,676 of NC_044396.1, read as the reverse complement.
GCCTTTAATGTCCTGGTAACATATTTTTATTTTATCCTGAAATAATGAGGTACAACTGAGGAATTTCAAGGAGTAACTGAGCATATGTCACAGGTATGATTACTTTTTGACAAAGTACAAGCCTAGCATATTCAGTGTCATCTAATCTGGAGTTAACTAAGAGGAAAGGAAGCACTCTAAGACAGTGGTTTCACAAATGTGTCTTCACTTTGAAATCTCCTGGGAGAATTTCAAACTGATGTCTACATCCCATTCCCAGAGGCTGAGCCGCACTGTATCCTGTGCTTTGGAATTGTAAGATACTCAAGTGATTTTACTGTGAAAGCAGCTTTGGCAACCATTGTCTAAAAAGGTATGTAGAATTAGAAGAGAAAATGGGTGAGGAGAGAACCATAGTAAAAGTGTTGGCTGAACAAGAGGAGCCTGCCAAGGAGAATAAGGGAAACATTATGGTGGAAGAGAACTGGGGAAGTGTAGTTTCCTGGAAAGTGGAGAAGGGAGATGCTGGATGAAAGGGTAATCAAAACAAGATGGACAAGTGATCACTGGATTTGGCATACAGAAGGAGTTGGAAGGCTTCACAAGGGCAGTTCCAAGCAAAGAATGCAGACTGCAATGGGTTTTTGAGTGGATGAAAAATGAGAAGATTTTCAACAACTTGCCTACAAAGAAAAAATTTCCAGTAGTAGAGGAAAAATGGATCTTCTCTCTCTCAATATTACTAATATCCTTCAGGGTTAGCCATTAACATACCTTCTCTATATTTAACCCTCTACCCAAATGACTCCCATCAACCTCTCTCTAAAAACTATTAAATACAATTTCCTTCTTGATAGTACCAATATATACTGACACATTTAAAAGTGGCCTCTACTATTAGAACTTCATTCTCAGCCTTGCCTTCCTGGTGGGAAATATAACTATTATGGTTGGAGAAGGTGGTTAGATTTTGGCATATAGAAATGGAGATCAACTTGGGTGAACTTTCATTTTTATATGAGTTTTCTGTTGTCTTGGAAACCATGGTCTTTGTGGAAAAAGCAATGTGTTTTGTGGGTAGATGATCAAGAATTCAGGTATGCTCTATATAAACATTGTGCATCTATGTGAAGAAGCATTGGCCACACTTTGTTGGCCAGAGGGCCAGAATTTGGTTTTGGTATATGTCACATGTCTCCTAAAGTATATTTGCAAAATGTTTCCTGGGCAGAACAAATATTATAAGGAACATAACTTCATGAGTTTTTCTTTGAACTCATGCCTCACAGAAAGTACAGCCAAAAGTGGAAAAGTGACCCAAAATTTAAGTCACATACTCGTCTTTCATTCATTATTTCTGAGTATTCTAAGATGTGTGAATATTGCATTTGTTCTGTCTTCATTACTATTAAACTTGCAGGTTCATGTCATAGAGTCACAGCTACCAGCCAATAGGAACCTGATGATGTTATCCCTAAGGGAAACAGAGCATTTAGGCGTCTTGAGGAAAGATGGAAAAGTCATAAACCACAGTGGCTTTTATGCACTTCAGAAGTCAAAAGGCTTTTCCTGTAAATTACTTCGAAGAATTTTGGAAAGTAATGATTAAAAAACAGCAATCTTAAAGGCCCCAACCAGCAATAGGGTCAAGTTGGTCATAGACTTTAATTTACAACTTTCCCTTTTGAAGAAATGAATATTCTTCATAAATAAATGTAAGATACTTTTTGGGATACTTCTCCAGCATTTGCACAATAAAGATTTGTTAAGTGATCATTTTGTTCTTGGTCTAAAAATACAGGAATCATAAGACATCATTCTTTCCCTTGATAGGCTTACAGTCTAGTAGGGGAGAGGTATTTATAAATTAGTAAATCTAGTTCAGTATAGATAGGCTACACAGTGGTCCATAGGCAACAGTGGTCAGTTCAACATGGGGAAATATAAAATAATAATTGGGATAGCAACAGCAATAAGCTTAAAACAAGAGATGTTCCTTAAAGTGAATTTCTAAACTTGTAAAGTCTTCACCAGTGGGCAATGGAAAAATAGACCAAGGATTTTTGCCTCAAACTGTGCTACCAGCTATCCATCTCTCAGGCATTGAGCATTCTAAGAGCTTGGTACCTAATACCACTCAGAAGGAGGTGGAGCCAAGATGGCCGAATAGGAACAGCTCTGGTCTACAGCTCCCAGCATGAGTGGCACAGAAGACGGGTGATTTCTGCATTTCCGTTTGAGGTACCAGGTTCATCTCACTAGGGAGTGCCAAACAGTGGGTGCAGGACAGTTGGTGCAGGGCACTGTGTGCGAGCCGAAGCAGGGTGAGGCATTGCCTCACTCGGGAAGTGCAAGGGGTCAGGGAGTTCCCTTTCCTAGACAAAGAAAGGGGTAACAGATGGCACCTGGAAAATCGGGTCAGTCCCACCCTAATACTGCGCTTTTCCAATGGGCTTGGAAAATGGCACACCAGGAGATTGTGTCCCGCACCTGGCTCGGAGGGTCCTATGCCCACAGACTCTCACTGATTGCTAGCACAGCAGTCTGAGATCAAACTGCAAGGCGGCAGCAAGGCTGGGGGAGGAGTGCCCACAATTGCCCAGGCTTGCTTAGGTAAACAAAGCAGCCAGGAAGCTCGAATTGGGTGGAGCCCACCACAGCTCAAGGAGGCCTGCCTGCCTCTGTAGGCTCCACCTCTGGGGGCAGGACACAGACAAGCAAAAATTCAGCAGGAACCTCTGCAGACTTAAATGTCCAGGTCTGACACGTTTGAAGAGAGTAGTGGTTCTCCCAGCACGCAGCTGGAGATCTGAGAATGGACAGACTGCCTCTGAAAGTGGGTCCCTGACCCATGAGCAGCCTAACTGGGAGGCACCCCCCAGTAGGGACAGACTGACACCTCACTCGGCCAGGTACTCCTCTGAGACAAAACTTCCAGAGGAACTATCAGACAGCTGAATTTGTGGTCTCAAGAAAATTCACTGTTCTGCAACCACTGCTGCTGACAATCAGCCAAACAGGGTCTGGAGTGGACCTCTAGCAAACTCCAACAGACCTGCAGCTGAGGGTCATGTCTGGTAAAAGGAAAACTAACAAACAGAAAGGACATCCACACCAAAAACCCATCTGTACATCACCATCATGAAAGACCAAAAGTAGATAAAACCACAAAGATGGGGAAAAAACAGAGCAGAAAAATTGGAAACTCTAAAAAGCAGAGCACCTCTCCTCCTCCAAAGGAATGCAGTTCCTCACCAGCAATGGAACAAAGCTGGATGGAGAATGACTTTGACGAGTTGAGAGAAGAAGGCTTCAGACGATCAAACTACTCCGAGCTATGGGAGGAAATTCAAAACAATAGCAAAGAAGTTAAAAACTTTGAAAAAAAATTAGATGAATGGATAACTAGAATAACCAATGGAGAGAAGGGCTTAAAGGAGCTGATGGAGCTGAAAGCCAAGTTTTGAGAACTATGTGAAGATTGCAGAAGCCTCAGGAGCTGATGTGATCAACTGGAAGAAAGGGTATCAGTGATGGAAGATGAAATGAATGAAATGAAGTGAGAAGGGAAGTTTAGAGAAAAAAGAATAAAAAGAAATGAACAAAGCCTCCAAGAAATTTGGGACTATGTGAAAAGACCAAATCTACGTCTGATTGGTGTACCTGAAAATGACGGGGAGAATGGAACCAAGTTGGAAAAAACTCTGCAAGATATTATCCAGGAGAACTTCCCCAATCTAGCAAGGCAGGCCAACATTCAGATTCAGGAAATACAGAGAACACCACAAAGATACTCCTCGAGAAGAGCAACTCCAAGACACATAATTGTCAGATTCACCAGAGTTGAAATGAAGGAAAAAATGTTAAAGGCAGCCAGAGAGAAAGGTCGGGTTACCCACAAAGGGAAGCCCATCAGACTAACAGCTGATGTCTTGGCAGAAACTCTACAAGCCAGAAGCGAGTGGGGACCGATATTCAACATTCTTAAAGAAAACAATTTTTAACCCAGAATTTCATATCCAGCCAAACTAAGCTTCGTAAGTGAAGGAGAAATAAAATACTTTACAGACAAGCAAATGCTGAGTGACTTTGTCACCACCACGCCTGCCCTAAAAGAGCTCCTGAAGGAAGCACTAAACATGGAAAGGAACAACTGGTACCAGTTACTGCAAAAACATGCCAAATTGTAAAGACCATCGAGGCTAGGAAGAAACTGCATCAACAAAGGAGCAAAATAACCAACTAACATCATAATGACAGGATCAAATTCACACATAACAATATTAACCTTAAATGTAAATGGGCTAAATGCTCCAATTAAAAGACACAGACTGGCAAACTAGATAAGGAGTGAAGACCCATCAGTGTGCTGTATTCAGGAAACCCATCTCACGTGCAGAGACACACATAGACTCAAAATAAAGGGATGGAGGAAGATCTATCAAGCAAATGGAAAATAAAAAAAGGCAGGGGTTGCAATCTTAGTCTCTGATAAAATAGACTTTAAACCAACAAAGATCAAAAGAGACAAAGAAGGCCATTACATAATGGTAAAGGGATCAATTCAACAAGAAGAGCTAACTATCCTAAATATATATGCACCCAACACAGGAGCACCCAGATTCATAAAGCAAGTCCTGAGTGACCTACAAAGGGACTTAAACTGCCACACAATAATAATGGGAGATTTTAACACCCCACTGTCAACATTAGACAGATCAACGAGAGAGAAAGTTAACAAAGATATCCAGGACCTGAACTCAGCTCTGCACAAAGTGGACCTAATAGACATCTACAGAACTCTCTACCCCAAATCAACAGAATATACATTTTTTTCAGCACCACATCACACCTATTCCAAAATTGACCACATAGTTGGAAGTAAAGCTCTCCCCAGCAAATGTAAAAGAACAGAAATTATAACAAACTGTCGCTCAGACCACAGGGCAATCAAACTAGAACTCAGGATTAAGAAACTCACTCAAAACCGCTCAACTACATGGAAACTGAACAACCTGCTCCTGAATGACTACTGGGTACACAACGAAATGAAGGCAGAAATGAAGATGTTCTTTGAAACCAACGAGAACAAAGACACAACATACCAGAATCTCTGGGACACATTCAAAGCAGTGTGTAGAGGGAAATTTTTAGCACTAAATGCCCACAAGAGAAAGCAGGAAAGATCCAAAATTGACACCCTAACATCACAATTAAAAGAACTAGAAAAGCAAGAGCAAACACATTCAAAAGCTAGCAGAAGGCTAGAAATAACTAAAATCAGAGCAGAACTGAAGGAAATAGAGACACAAAAAACCCTTCAAAAAATTAATGAATCCAGGAGCTGGTTTTTTGAAAAGATCAACAAAATTGATAGACCACTAGCAAGACTAATAAAGAAGAAAAGAGAGAGGAATCAAATAGATGCAATAAAAAATGAAAAAGGGCTTATCACCACCAATCCCACAGAAATACAAACTACCATCAGAGAATACTATAAACACCTCTATGCAAATAAACTAGAAAATCTAGAAGAAATGGATAAATTCCTCGACAAATACACCCTCCCAAGACTAAACCAGGAAGAAGTTGAATCTCTGAATAGACCAATAACGTGCTCTGAAATTGTGGCAATAATCAATAGCTTACCAACCAAAAAGAGTCCAGGACCTGATGGATTCACAGCCGAATTCTACCAGAGGTACAAGGAGGAACTGGCACCATTCCTTCTGAAACTATTCCAATCAATAGAAAAAGAGGGAATCCTCCCTAACACGTTTTATGAGGCCAGCATCATCCTGATACCAAATCCTGGCAGAGACATAACCAAAAAAGAGAATTTCAGACCAATATCCTTGATGAACATTGATGCAAATATCCTCAATAAAATACTGGCAAACCAAATCCAGCAGCACATCAAAAAGCTTATCCACCATGATCAAGTGGGCTTCATCCCTGAGATACAAGGCTGGTTCAACATACACAAATCAATAAATGTAATCCAGCATATAAACAGAACCAAAGACAAAAACCACATGATTATCTCAATACATGCAGAAAAGGCCTTTGACAAAATTCAACAACCCTTCATTCTAAAAACTCTCAATAAATTAGGTATTGATGGGACGTATCTAAGAGCTATCTATGACAAACCCACAGCCAATATCATACTGAATGGGCAAAAACTGGAAGCATTCCCTTTGAAAACTGGCACAAGACAGGGATGCCCTCTCTCACCACTCCTATTCAACATAGTGCTGGAAGTCCTGGCCAGGGCAATTAGGCAGGAGAAGGAAATAAATGGTATTCAATTAGGAAAAGAGGAAGTCAAATTGTCCCTGTTTGCAGATGACATGATTGTATATCTAGAAAACCCCATTGTCTCAGCCCAAAATCTCCTTAAGCTGATTAGCAACTTCAGCAAAGTCTCAGGATACAAAATCAATGTGCAAAAATCACAAGCATTCTTGCACACCAATCACAGACAGAGAGCCAAATCATGAGTGAACTCCCATTCACAATTGCTTCAAAGAGAATAAAATACCTAGGAATCCAACTTACAAGGGATGTGAAGGACCTCTTCAGGCAGAACTACAAACCACTGCTCAATGAAATAAAAGAGGTTACGAACAAATGGAAGAACATTCCATGCTCATGGGTTGGAAGAATCAATATCATGAAAATGGCCATACCGCCCATGGTAATTTATAGATTCAATGCCATCCCCATCAAGCTACCAATGACTTTCTTCACAGAACTGGAAAAAACTACTTTAAAGTTCATATGGAACCAAAAAAGAGCCCGCATCACCACGTCAATCCTCAGCCAAAAGAACAAAGCTGGAGGCATCACGCTACCTGACTTCAAACTATACTGCAAGGCTACAGTAACCAAAACAGCATGGTACTGGTACCACAACAGAGATATAGATCAATGGAACAGAACAGAGCCCTCAGAAATAATGCCGCATATCTACAACTATCTGATCTTTGACAAACCTGACAAAAACAAGCAATGGGGAAAGGATTCCCTATTTAATAAATGGTGCTGGGAAAACTGGCTAGCAATATGTAGAAAGCTGAAACTGGATCCCTTCCTTACACCTTATACAAAAATTAATTCAAGATGGATTAAAGACTTACATGTTATAACTAAAACCATAAACGCCCTAGAAGAAAGCCTAGGAAGTACCATTCAGGACATAGGCGTGGGCAAGGACGTCATGTCTAAAACACCAAAAGCAATGGCAACAAAAGCCAAAATTGACAAATGGGATCTAATTAAACTAAAGAGCTTCTGCACAGCAAAAGAAACTACCATCAGAGTGAACAGGCAACCTACAGAATGGGAGAAAATTTTTGCAACCTACGCATCTGACAAAGGGCTAATATCCAGAATCTGCAATGAACTCAAACAAATTTACAAGAAAAAAACAAACAACCCCATCAAGAAGTGGGTGAAGGACATGAACAGACACTTCTCAAAAGAAGACATTTATGCAGCCAAAAAACACATGAAAAAATGCTCATCATCACTGGCCATCAGAGAAATGCAAATCAAAACCACAATGAGATACCATCTCACACCAGTTAGAATGGCAAGCATTAAATAATCAGGAAACAACAGGTGCTGGAGAGGATGTGGAGAAATAGGAACACTTTTACACTGTTGGTGGGACGTAAACTAGTTCAACCATTGTGGAAGTCAGTGTGTGGTGATTCCTCAGGGATCTAGAACTAGAAATACCATTTGACCCAGCCATCCCATTACTGAGTATATACCCAAAGGACTATAAATCATGCTGCTATAAAGACACATGCACCCGTATGTTTGTTGTGGCACTATTCACAATAGCAAAGACTTGGAACCAACCCAAATATCCAACAACGATAGACTGGATTAAGAAAATGTGGCACATATACACCATGGAATACTATGCAGCCATAAAAAATGATGAGTTCGTGTCCTTTGTAGGGACATGGATGAAACTGGAAACCATCATTCTCAGTAAACTATCGAAAGGACAAAACACCAAACACCGCATGTTCTCACTCATAGGTGGGAATTGAACAATGAGAACTCATGGACACAGGAAGGGGAACATCACACTTCGGGGACTGTTGTGGATTCAGGGGAGGGGAGAGGGACAGCATTAGGAGATATACCTAATGCTAAATGACGAATTAATGGGTGCAGCAAACCAAAACAGCACATGGATACATATGTAACAAACCTGCACATTGTGCACATGTACCCTAAAACCTAAAGTATAATAATAAAAAAAAAAAAAAAGAAAAAGAAAACACTGGAGCCAGGGTCCCAGGCTCAATTTACATACAGGCTAGTCAGTTTATTTTGTTCCAGAGCCATAAACTGTGCCACTATCCTGCAAATATACACTGCCAATGTGCCGTTTTATGAGCATATTCTATCACTCAGAAGAGTGGTGTGATGGTTACTACTGATTGTCAACTTGATTGGATTTAGGTATACAAAGTATTAATCCTGGGTGTGCCTGTGTGCGTGTTGCCAAAATCGATTAACATTTGCAGCAGTGGGCTGGGGAATGCAGATCCACCCTTAATCTGGTGGGCACAATCTAATCAGATTCCAGTAAATATCAAGCAGGCAGGAAAACGTGAAAAGGAGACATGGGCCTAGCCTCCCAGCCTACATCTTTCTCCTGTGCTGGATGCTTCCTGCCCTCCAACTTCGGACTCTCAGTTCTTCAGTTTGGAGATTTGGACTGGCTCTCCTTGCTCCTCAGCTTGCAGACAGCCTATTGTGGGACCTTGTGATTGTGTAAGTTAATACTTAATAAACTCCTCTATGTGTGTGAAAAAAAAATACCACTCAGACTATGATAGAAACATTTCATCATTAGGCCAGTCTTTTATTAACACGCTCCCTGGTAGCCTGAAGTACTTAAAGTATTATACTTCTTTAAATGCCAGTAATAAAGGGCAGTTTCTTGGAACCGCCCTTGTGAGGCCACCCAAATCCTTCTGTATGCCAAATCCAGTGGTCACCTGTTCATCTTCTTGTTTTGATTACCCTTTCATTCTGCATCCCTCTTCTCCTCTTTCCAGGAAACTATACTTCCCCAGATCTCTTCCACCATAAAGTTTCCTCTTATTCTCCTTGGCAGGCTCCTCTTGTTCAGCCAACACTTTTACTATGGTTCTCTCCTCACCCGTTTTCTCTTCTAATTCTACATACCTTTTTAGACAATGGTTGCCAAAGCTGCTTGCACAGTAAAATCACTTGAGAATCTTACAATAATTCCAAAGCCCAGGACACACTGCAGCCTGGTCTCTGGGGATGGGGATGCAGAAGAGAAGCTTATTCAACTGATGGCATCTAACCAGTTAAAAGCATCTGGTGACAATTTGTATTATACATCCATCTCAGCTGTGTAAACTCCCTATGATCTCCTTTTTCTTCCAAAATAAGTGAATTTCCTATTTTTTATTTGCTCTATTATATTTGTTTTATAGTCTTCTAAAGAATGATTATGCATATAAATTTTTTCAAGATTTGTCAAATAAGGAAGTATTTCCACTGGGAAAAATAACATATATAAGAAGAAGTCAGGTTACTACAAAGAAGTAGAAAGATTTTTTTTAAAAAAATCGCTTCCACTTTATTGTCCTAACATCTTTCTCTTTTGGATAACTGCACATAAGGTCCTCTGTGTGCAGATACATTTGACTGTTGTTTTGTTTATTGTTTAATTTGTTTTGGTTTGTTTCTACTATCAAGGAACTTAAAATAAATCAAATTATAAATAGATAACTCCAGAAAGAAAGATAAGTAGCATACAGAATGTGGAAGTGGTGAGAAGACAGGAGTCAGTCAAGAAAGCTCCTAGCTCCTTGGTGGAAAAGTATGTTGATTAAAATTCAAATAAAGTAGAAGAAAAAGACTTCTGGTTTTAAAGTAACACAAAAGCACAGATTTTGCACCCTCCTGTCTTAGAATTAGCTCAACGCAGTAAGTATACAGAACAGGATCTCCAACTTCAATAAAACTGGAGACATTTGTTACTTCAAACTATAATATGTAAAGCAAGTAAAGAAGTAGAAATTGAGTTAGCAGTGTGCAAAAAAAAGAAAAAAAGGAAATGTAAGTCTTGCAGAGAGGAAGGCTGTTATAAAACAAATAATTAAACTCATGAAATTTGTTTAATCTTGGGAATTGGAAGCACATATACCATGGAAGGTGGAGTGAAGCAAGGGCTGGAAACAAGGCAATTGGTTGAAATTCTATTTGAGGGTTGATTTTCTTCCCACCCCAGTCTGCACAGTCAGCAAGGAGAACCAAATGATACATGGACAGCAGGAGGAAAAAAATCAATAAAAATTTAAACAATATTTGATCCAAAGGTATTATAGCAGAAGAAAGAGAATACAGAACATTAGAAAGAAAATTTCCAATGAAATAATTAAAGAAAATTACCAACACTGAAAGTATGACTGACTCATGAAATTTTAGAACACTGGGGATAAAGAAAACTCTGAGTGTTTATAGAGAGAATAATAAATAAATACCACAAAATGAGCTTTGGAAATAAGAAAGACATTCAACTTCTTAGTAGAATATTGGATGCTAGTAGATGATTGAATCATATCATTAAATTCTTAGTGAAAATAATTTTCAAACTAAAATTGCTACTCACCTGTGAATGAAGCTGAGATATCAGACCAGCAATGTGTAAAACACTGAAACTCTCATCCTCCTGTTCCTTTTCTCAGGCAGCTACCAGGGCATATGCTCTCTCACTGACCTGATCAAATAAAAACAAGGTAAAATGAGAACAGCCTGGTGTTCAGGAGCTGGAGAATAAACACAGAGTGGAAAGCAAGGGGGCCCGCAGGACACTGGAATGACAGACTCTAGCATCACTGTGCGGTGGCGCACAGCACTGACACTCAGGCTTTCTGTGGAGAAGGAACCGTTTTTGTTTTATTTTCCATCCCACCAGAGGCAGATATTTTTGTAAGACAATAAAAATAAATTTTAAGAAAATGATCTTGATTTAGGATAATGAGACAATATCAATTGCTCTGAAAATTTCTAAAACTTAATTTCTGTACTGATTTTATTATGGTTAGGGGCAAACAGTCCTCTCACTGGAACTGGCATAAACATATTACTGAAAATATGAAAGTCAGTGCCAGGAAACCCACAGGTAAAGCACTGCCACTGGGGATAGGATGGAGAGTAAGAAAGGGCAGGCAGGGGTGAGGCAGGGGCCACATGTATTTTTCATATATGACATTTGTCCCATTAACTGTCAACTATGAAACATGTATTTTGCCAAAATTAAAATTAAAAAATAAAAAGACTACAAATAGAAGGGAAATATGCTGGGGTAGTGGGAAATAGGTCAAGCTGCTTGAATGGCAAGGCAAGCTGCAGAAACTGATGAAAGTCAGAGAGAGCTACAACTTGGAGTAAGGCCTATGGGTAGTGGGTTGTGTGTGACTAGGGTTGAAAATCCAGGAAGATAAGAGAAAAAATTTAATCACTCATTTTTTTCAACAAAGATTTAGGGAATGTCTACTACAGGCTAGGCACTAGGCAACAGAATGGGGGAAAATATTCTTGCTCTTTGGGATTTGTCTCTTTTGGAGATACTTCCATTTATGTCCATTGCTTTTTTGCTCATTTTTCCATCAGGTTGCAATTTCTTCAGGTTGTAATTCTGGAGATTACAACCCAGTTGTGAGAGTCTGACTATAAACAGGTGAGTAAGTAAACGATGTCTATGTTAAGTGCTACTAAAGGAAGATGGGGTAGAACCATGATTCTGCATGCAAGTGATGCTATAGCTTTGCACCCACAACCAGAGAGTTTTACCTCTCTTTCTGTGAAGCCTAAGAAGGAAAGAGGCTCTGGGAAGGTATAGGAAACATGTTTTTATGAAATGGGCATGCTTGGTTTAGTACTTCAGCTGCAGGACCTCAGCTGCAACTGATATCATAAATTGAAGTCAAGGGAGTCTTTAAAGTTTAGCCTCTTATAATCCAGCAGGACAGAGTTCCTGCGTCACACACACAAAATCAATATTTTCAGTGTAAAATCTGATGAGAATATCATCACTGAGAGTAGATGAGAAAGGAACTGAAGATGCCCCTAGATGGCAGGCTTGCCCAGGAAACCAAGGAAAAAAAGGGTAGCCATGACGTCTGGAGGGAACTTTAGGAGCCAGATCACTGCTTTATCCCCCTTTCTCTTCCAGCAGTTTTGGAAAGGAAGAGATAGAGATTGTGCAGAAGAGAGAGGTAGAGATTATTTTATTTTTTGATCACTCAATTTGTGACAGCCACTGTCGGGCACTCTGCATAGATTTTCTCATTTAATCTCGCAGCCCTTTAGACTGGTATTATTTCCATCAGTTCAGAAGTAAGTAAACTAACAATAAAATGGTAAGTGACTAGGTGAGGAAAAATATCCAACATCTGAAAACAAGAACCCAAACCCAGGTCTGTATGTATCTGGCATGGGAATGGAGGAGGTGAGACTTCCTTGATCAGGAAACAGGCAGAGGCTCTGGGCTGAGGAGAAAGGTGAAGAACTTGAAGGGAGAAAGGTCATGAATCTCTGAAAGGTGCTCTGAGATCTGAACTCACTCATTATTTTTTCTCCATAAAGTCTTGTAACATGAGTTCTAGCAGGTTATATGACAGTGTTGGTGGAATGAAGACAGTAGAAGGGCAGGAATATTCATTTGCTGGGGCTACTATAGCAAAGTGCCACAGACTAAGTGGCTTAAACTAGAGATTTATTTTGTCATAGTTCTGGAGGTTAAACATCCAAGATGAAAGCATTGGCAAGGTTGGTTCTTTCTGAAGGCTTTCTCCTTGGCTTCTAGATGTCCATTTTCTCCCTGTGTCTTCACATGGTCTTCCCTCTGAAGGTCTATATCTGTTTCTTGATCTCCCCTCCTTATAAGGGCACTAATCACATTGGATTAGGCCCCAACCTAATTACCTTATTAGAACTTAATTATCTCTTTAAAGACCTTATCTCCAAATACAGTCACATTCTGATATGCTGTGGTTTAGGACTTCAACATATAAATTTTGAGGGAGCACAATTCAGCCCATAATAAAGAAGCTTTCAAGGTGTCAGCTTGAAAAATCACCAGATCTATCCATTTGGAAAGGAGACTTTATTCCTTATAAAGGCTGCCCATTCCACAGGCTGGGAAGTGCAGCCTCCAGCAGAGACTTTTATCTGGCACTTTAAAGGAGGAAGGAATTATTATTTTTTAAATAATCATTATCCTAACAGGTGTGGGCCATTTGTCTTTTTTGAAAATACTTCTATTTATGTTCATTGCTTTATTGCTCATTTTCTCATCAGATTATTTCCTTTTCTTCTTCTTTTATTCTATTGAATTGAGAGTTCCTTATATGTTTTGGATATTACCCCCTTATTAAATATGTGGTTTGTAAATATTTTCTCTCATTTCTTAAGTTGCACTTTCAGAAGGATTTTAGTTGCCTGTAGTCCCATTTGGCTATTTTTTTTTTTATTTTGATGCCTGTGCTTTTGATGTCATATCCAAGAAATTATTGCCAAGATCAATCTCATAAGATTTTCCTCACTTTTTTTTCTATGAGTTTTATAGTTTCAGGTTTTGAATTTAAGCCTAGATTCCATTTTCGTTGATTATTGTGTATGGTGTAAGATAAGGGTTCAATTTCCCAACACGATTTGTTTAGCAGACTATCCTTTCTTCTTTCCTTACTGTGTTTTCTTGGTGTTCTCCCTTTTTTAATGCAAAAGATACAATTCTGTATGTATTTGAAAATAATGAACTTGGGAAAGCCAAATTAATAGCAAAATAGATCAGTTGCCTAAATACACAAAACAGGTATCATTTTCTATACATCAATAATAACCAATTTAAGAAGTCAACAGCAAAAAAAAAATCCCATTTCAGTTCAGTTCAGAAGTAAGTAACAACAAACATTTATAAAGTTTTTAGAAGAAAACTAACAAGTGTTCAAATTGTATCTGGAAGAAACCATATTATTTAACTGAAAGAAAGAAAGGGAGACTTGAGTAAATGGAAAGCACTCCATATTTCTGCAAAGGGAGATTCAATATTGTAAAAGTACTCAAATGAATTCATAATTTTGTTCATTCTCAATTAAAATCAAAGTAAGAGATTTCACAAAATTTGATATCTATATTCTAAACTTTAAGTGTAGAAAATATTCTTGGTATTTTTCTTAAATGTCACTTGATAGTATATATGTGGATTTATTTCTGGGCTTTCTATTCTGTTCCATTTGTCTGTATGTCTGTCTTTTTGCCAGTCTCATACTGTTTTAATCGCTGTAGCTTTGTAATATATTTTAAAATGAAGACGTGTGATGTTCCAGCTTTGTTCTTCCATCTTGAGATTGTTTTGGCTCTTTGGAGTCTTTTGTGGTTCCATATGAATTTTAGGAATTTTTTTCTATTTCTGTGAAAAATGTCAATGGCATTTTGATCGGGATTGGGTTGAATCTGTACATTGCTTTGGGTAGTGTAAAAATTTTAACAATATTAATTCTTCCAATCTATATGTATGGGATGTCTTTTCATTTACTTGAGTTTTCTTTTGTCAATGTTTTATAGTTTTCTGTGTAGACGTCTTTCACTTCCTTAGTTTATTCCTAAATCTTTTATTCTTTTTGACATCTGCTAACAGAGATAATTGTAGTTTTTCCTTTCTGATTTGGATGTCTTTATTTATTTATTTTTTGCCTGGATGTTCTAACATTTCTAGTACTATGTTAATTTGAAGCGTCAAGAATGACTTGGTTTCAGACCTTAGAACTAAAGCTTTCAATTTTTCACCATTGAGTGTGATGTCCGCTGTGGGCTTTTCATATATGGCATTTATTATGTTGAGGTCTATTTCTTCTATTCCTAGTTTGTTAAAAGTTCTTAACATGAAAGGGTGTTGAACTTTGTCAAATGCTTTTTCTGCATCTATTGATATGATTGTGGTTTTCTTTAATCTTTCATTCTGTTAATGTGACATATCACATTAATTGATTTTTGTTTGTTGAACCATACTTGCATTACAGGGATATATTTCACTTGGTCATGGGGTATGATACTTTTAATGTGCTGTTGAATTTGGTTTGCAAGTATTTTATTAATTTAACTTTAAGTTCAGGGGTACAGGTGCAGATTTGTTACATAGGTAAACTTGTGTCATGGGGATTTGTTGTACAGATTATTTTATCACTCAGGTATTAAGCCTAGTACGCATTAGTTATTTTTCCTCATCTTCTTCCTCCTCCCATCCTCCACCCTCCTGTAGGACCCACTGGCTGTTGTTCACCTCTATGCATCCATGTGTTCTACTCATTTAGCTCCCACTTATATGTGAGAAACTGGGGTATATGGTTTTCTGTTCCTGTGTTTTTCTGCTAAGGATAATGGCCTTCAGATCCATCCATGTCCAACAAAAAAACATGATCTTATCCCTTTTTGGCTGCGTAGTATTCCATGGTGTATATATGTCCCACTTTTTTTAATTACTCATTATTTTTTATTATACTTTAAGTTCTGGGATACATGTGCAGAATGTGCAGGTTTGTTACATAGGTATACATGTGCCATGGTGGTTTGTTGCGCCCATCAACCAGTCATCTACACTAGGTATTTATCCTAATGCTATCCCTCTCCTTGATCCCCACCCTCTGACAGGCCCTGGTGTGGGATGTTTCCCTCCCTGTGCCCATATATTCTCAGTGTTCAACTTCCACTTATGAGTGAGAACATGCAGTGTTTGGTCTTCTCTTCCTGTGTTAGTTTGTTGAGAATGATGATTTCCAGCTTCATCCATGTCTGTGCAAAGGACATGAACTCATTCTTTCATATGGCTCCATAGTATTCCACGGTGTATATGTGCCACATTTTCTTCATCCAGTCTAATATTGATGGGCATTTGGGTGGGTTCCAAGTCTTTGCTATTATGAATAGTGCTGTAGTAAACATACGTGTACATGTGCCCTTATAGTAGAATGATTTATAATCCTTTGGGTGTATACCCAGTAATGGGATTGCTGGGTCAAATGGTATTTCTAGTTCTAGATCCTTGAGGAATCGCCACACTGACTTCCACAGTGGTTGAACTAATTTACATTCCCACCAACAGTGTAAAAGTCTTCCTATTTCTTCACATACTCTCCAGCATCTGTTGTTTCCTGACTTTTTAATAATTGCCATTCTAACTGGCATGAGATGGTACCTCATTGTGGTTTTGATTTGCCTCTCTCTAATGACCAGTGATGATGAGCTTTTTTTCATATGTTTCTTGGCCGCATAAATGTCTTCTTTTGAGAAATGTCTGTTCATATCCTTTGACCATTTTGATGGGGTTGTTTTTTTTTTCTTGTAAAATTGTTTAAGTTCCTTGTAAATTCTGGATATTAACCCTTTGTCAGATGGATAGATTGCAAAAATTTTCTCCCATTCTGTAGGTTGCCTGTTCACTCTGATGATAGTTTCTTTTGCTGTGCAGAAGCTCTTTAGTTTAATTAGATCCGATTTGTCAATTTTGGCTTTTGTTGCCATTGCTTTTGGTGTTTTAGTCATGAAGTCTTTGCTCATGCCTATGTCTTGAATGGTATTGCCTAGGTTTTCTTTTGGGTTTTTATAGTTTTAGGTCTTATGTTTAAATCTTTTATCCATCTTGAGTTAGTTTATGTATAAGGTGTAAGAAAAGGGTCCAGTTTCAGTTTTGTGCATATGGCTAGCCAGTTTTCCTAACACCATTTATTAAATAGGGGATCTTTTCCCCATTGCTTGTTTTTGTCAGGTTTGTTGAAGATCAGATGGTTGTAGATGTGTGATGTTATTTCTGAGGCCTCTGTTCTGTTCCATTGGTCTATATATCTGTTTTGGTACCAGTACCATACTGTTTTGGTTACTGTAGCCTTGTGGTATAGTTTAAAGTCAGGTACCATGATGCTTCCAGCTTTATTCTTTTTGCTTAGGATTGTCTTGGCTATACGGACTCTTTTTAAGTTCCATATGAAATTTAAAGTAGCTCTTTCCAATTCTGTGAAGAAAGTCAATGGTAGCTTGATGGGAAGAGCATTGAATCTATAAATTACTTTAGGCAATATGGCCATTTTCATGATATTGATTTATCCTATCCATGAGCATGGAATGTTTTTCCATTTGATTGTGTCCTCTCATATTTCTTTGAACAGTGGTTTGTAGTTCTCCTTGAAGAGATCCTTCACATCCCTTGTAAGTTTTATTCCTAGGTATTTTATCCTCTTAGTAGCAATTGTAAATGGGAGTTTGCTCATGATTTGGCTCTCTATCTATTATTGGTGTATAGGAATGCTTGTGATTATTGCATATTGATTTTGTATCCTGGGATTTTGCTAAAGTTGCTTATCAGCTTAAGGAGTTTTTGAGCTGAGATGATGCGGTTTTCTAAATATACAATCATGTCATCTGCATTTTGACTTCCTCTCTTCCTATTTGAATACCTTTATTTCTTTCTCTTGCCTGATTGCCCTGGCCAGAACTTCCAATACTATGCTGAATAGGAGTGGTGAGAGAGGGCATCCTTGTCTTGTGCCAGTTTTCAAAGGGAATGTTTCTAGTTTTTGCCCATTCGGTATGATACTGGCTGTGGATTTGTCATAAATAGCTCTTATTATTTTGAGATACATTCTGTCAATACCTAGTTTATTGAGTGTTTTTAGCATGAAGAGGTGTTGAATTTTATTGAAGGTCTTTTCTACACCTATTGAGATAGGTGATGTGGTTTTTGTCATTGGTTCTGTTTATGTGATGGATTACGTTCATTGATTTGTGTTTGTTGAACCAGCCTTGCATCCCAGGGATGAAGCTGACTTGATCATGGTGGATAAGCCTTTTAATGTGCTGCTGGATTCAATTTGCCAGGATTTTATTGAGGATTTTCACATTGATGTTCATTAGGGATATTGGCCTGAACTTTTCTTTTTTTGTTGTGTCTCTGCCAGGTTTTCATATCAGGATGATGCTGGCCTTATAGAATGAGTTAGGGAGGAGTCCCTCTTTTTCTATTGCTGGAAGAGTTTTAGAAGGAATGGTACCAGCCCCTCTTTGTACCTGTGGTAGAACTCGGCTGTGAGTCCATCTGGTCCTGGACTTTTTTTTGTTGGTAGGCTATTAATTACTGCCTCAATTTTAGAACTTGTTGTTGGTCTATTTAGGGATTCAATTTCTTCCTGGCTTAGTCTTGCAAGGATGTCTGTGTCCAGGAATTTATCCATTTCTTCTAGATTTTCTAGTTTATTTGCATAGAGGTGTTGTAGGTGTTTATAGTATTCTCTGATGGTAGTTTGTATTTCTGTGGGATCAGTGGTGATCTCTGCTTTACCATTTTTTATTCTATTTGATTCTTCCCTTTTTTCTTCTTTATTATTCTGGCTATTAGTCTATCGATTTTGTTAATCTTTTCAAAATATCAGCTCCTGGATTCATCCTGGACTTGATGCTGTCATCATGATATTAGCTGGTTATTTTGCAGACTTCTTTATGTGGTTGCTTTAAACTGACTGGTCTCTGTACTTCAGTGTGTTTTTGTAGTGGCTAATGGTCTTCCCTTTTCATATTTAGTGCTTCCTTCAGGAGCTCTTGAAAGGCAGGTCTGGTGGTATTTGCTTGTCTGAAAATAATCTTATTTCTCCTTCACTTATGAAACTTAGCTTTGCCAGATATAAAATTCTGAGTGGAATTTCTTTCTTTTTTTTTAAAGAATGTTGAATATTGGCTCCCGATCTCCTCTGGCTTGTATAGGGTTTCTGCTGAGAGGTCCACTGTTAGTCTGATGGGCTACCTTTGTAGGTAACCTGACCTTTCTCTCTAGCTGCCTTTAACATTCTTTAAATTATTATTTTGACCTTAGAGAATCTGAAGATTATGTGTCTTCGGGATGATCTTCTTGTGAAGTATCTTTCTTGAGTTCTCTGCATTTCCTGAATTTGAATGTTGGCCTCTCTAACTAAGGTGGGGAAGTTCTCCTGGATGAGAGCCTGAAATATGTTCTCCAAATTAGACCCATTCTCCCCATCTCTTTCAGGGACACCAGTGAGTCATAGATTTGGTCTCTCTACATAATCTCATAATTGTTTTGTTTGTTGTTTTTTATTCTTTTTTCTCTATTCTTGTCTGTCTCATTTCAGAAAGCCATTCTTCAAGCTCTGAGAGTCTTTCCTCTGCTTGTTCTATTCCGCTATTCACACTTGTGATTGCATTATGAAATTCTTGTAGTGTGTTTTTTAGCTCTACCAAGTTAATTTTGTTCTTTTCCATACAGGGTATGTCATCTCTCAGCTCCTGCATTGTTTTCTCATGATTCTTAGCTTCCTTAGATTGGGTTTCAATGTACTCCTGTAGTTAAATCATCTTCATTCCTATGTATATTCTGAATTGTCTTTCTGTCATTCCAGCCATCTCAGCTTGGTTCAGAACCCTTCCTGGAGAGGTGATGTGGTTGCTTGGGGGCACTCTTTTTTTTTTTTTTTTTTAAAGTTTTCAGGGTTCTTGTGCTAGTTCCTCCTTATCTTTGTGGGCTTATGTTACTTTAATCTTTGAGGTTGCTGACCTTTCAATGGGTTTATTTTTCTTGTATCCTATTTGGTGATCTCAAGGGTTTAATTGCGGTATTAGGTGGATTCAGCCAACTGATTTCATTTCTGGGAGATTTTAGGGGACCAATGCTCAGCTCCCCACTCCTGAACTGCGTGTTCTAACTCTGGGGCTTGTACTGGGCCCCAACTTTCTTCTCTGGTTCCTCAAGTTTAGAAATCCACTCTGCTGTAGGGGGTGGGGTGCTCCCAGATTACTGGTCACTAAACTCTGATGGATGGTCTCAGCCAAAGCGTTTCATAGTGCAGTGACAGTGGGATCCATCCTTGTTCTGTTCAGGTCAGACCAGCCCCATTTGATGGGTAAGACTGCTCTGCAGAGTCCAGGACTTACAGCTCACCTAGGGCTAAAGTCTCCTATGGGAGCAAGTCAAAACTAGGGGGATGGCCATTCCTGGCTCTGGTCTGCTACAGGTGCTCCTGCACCAAACCCTCTGGGCTCCACATTATTTGGCTTGCTGCCCCTACCACTTCTCTAAGCAGCTCTGTCAACTCAAGTGTCTGTGGTAGTTGAGGGGTCTACCTGTTGGGATTCCAGAGGCCAATGGTGTGAGAGTGGGCTGCTCCTTTCCAGTTCTGCTTATCTGTCCTGGAGCCACTGGGGGCCAGGAATGAGCCCAGGTGCACGGTAGCCCCATGTGGGGTTCCCAGGTTCCTCCCCTTCAGGCCAGCTTCTGTATCTTCCCTCTATATACATTCTGTGCCTTTCCTCTGAAGATCTGTTAGGGAGTGCACCAGTCAACTTGGTCCCTCGGTAGCATCTGTTTCACCTGTGTCTAGTTGGCCATCTTCAAACTTTCACCGAGTCTTATTTTCTGAGGATTCCTACATCTATGTTAATCAGGCATATTGGCCTGTAGTTTTCTTTTCTTGCATTGTATCTGTCTGGCTTTGGCATTAGGGTGATGATAGACTCATAAAATGAATTTGGAAGTGTTCCATCCTCTTCAGTTTTTTGGTAGAGTTTGAGGATTAACATTAATTCTTATTTAAGTATTTAGTAGAATATACCAGAGGTGCCATCTCATCCTGAGCTTTTCTTGTTGGGAGGGTTTTTATTACTGATCAGTCTCCTTACTAGTTATAGGTCTGTTCAGATTTTCTATTTCTTCATAATTCAGTTTTGGTATAGTGTATGCTTCTAGGGATTAATACTTTCTTGTAGATTATCTAATGTGTTGATGTGACTGTTTGAAAGCTGAAACTCTCTTTCATGTAGTTATGTGTAATACTGTGGTTATTCAGTCGACCTCAGTAGGGTGGGGGTGCATCCAAAAATGTGCATGTGTATGTGGGGGGATTTATTGGTTGTCCTGATCACGAGAGGATTTTACTGGCATTTGATAGGTAGAGGCCATGTATTAAAAGTGAAGATGAGGCCAGGTTCAGTGGCTCACGCCTGTAATCCCAGCACTTTGGGAGGCCAAAGCAGGTGGATCACGAGGTCAAGAGATCCAGACCATCCTGGCCAACATGGTGAAACCCTGTCTCTACTAAAAATACAAAAATTATCTGGTCATGTTGGCACACACCTCCAGTCCCAGCTACTCGGGAGGCTGAGACAGGAGAATCACTTGAACCCGAAGGCGGAGGTTGCGGTGAGCTGAGATTTCACCACTGCACCCCATTCTGGTGACAGAGTGAGACTGTCTCAAAAAAAAAAAAAAAAAAGTGAAGATGAGTTCCTTTCCCAAAATACCCAAGCATAACCTTTAATACTTACATGCCATAATCCTCAAACACCGAACACTCCAAGGTTGTAGATAAGCCAGAATTTAATGAGAGTAATGCGTATAGACAACAAGATACAACATAAAGAGCACAGGCAGATCCCTGATTTTGTCACTAACCAGGTGTGTGTATCTTAGACCAAATATCTCACATTAATCTCCATTTAATAGAATATAATGTGGATAGAAATACACAGCTAATAGCATCAAGCTGAAGAGTTAATAAGAGGGTGAATGTAAGTAAAACATAGGGTAAGCAATTGAAATTGTACATGCTATTCTCACTTTTTTTTCTGACATAATTAGCCTTGAGTCATTTCTCCATAAACCTCTGCTCTTGTCCACTTCTCTAAGAACAGGGAAATGGCTCTCTTAAAAATCATATAGTATGTGCTTGAGCACAAAATGTATTTAGTCTGCTTGTTTCTTTCCACTCTGCTGGAAAACTAACAGTCACTTATTACTAATAAAAGTAGAAAGCTTTTGGATCAGGTTCACAAGTAGTGTAGCAAAAAATGAAAATCATAGTTATGATTTAGATAGGAAAATAAGTTCTCCAGCAGGAAGAGAGCTACATACTTGAGTTCCCAGAATGTAACACCATCAGATAAATGAGGCTTATAATGTTATTTCTGATTACCAAAAATAATATCAAATTATATCTTGTATTCAATATTTAACAGAAGCAAACAAGAATGTTGTGAGAAAATGTTAATGTTATCAATAATTTTTAGTGAATTTTTACTAGCAAAAGCTTTAAGCACTAGCTACCCTAGAGATTCCCCTATGTTAATTACCTCATCTCTTCGCAGGAATACATTAAAGCAGCATTGTCTATATAGGCATACCTTGAATACACTGCAGGTTTAGATGCAGACTATTGCAATAAAAGAAATATTTCAATAAAGTAAGTACCAGAAAGTTTTTGGATTTTCAGTACGTTTATAGTTGTTTACTCTCTATTGTAGTCTATTAAGTGTGCAATAGCATGTCTTTAAAAGAGTGTACATGTCTTAATTGAAAACACTTTATTGTTAAAAAATGGTAATGATTATGTGAGACTTCAGCAAGTCATAATCTTTTTGCTGATGGAAGGTCTTACCTTTATGTGGATGGCAGCTGACTGATCAGAGTAGTGGTTGCAAAAAGTTAGGGTGGCAGTGGCAAATTCTTAAAATAAGACAACAATACAGTTTGCCACATGAATGAATTCTTCCTTTCATGAGAGATTTCTCTGTAGCATGCAGTGCTTTTTGATAGCATTTTACTCAAAAACCTTCAAAATTAGAGTCAATTTTCTCAAACCCTGCTGTTGCTTTATCTACTAAGTTTATCTAATATTTGAAAGGCTTTGTTATCATTTCCACAATATTCACAACATCTTCACCAGGAATAGATTTCTTCTCAAAAAAAAAAGCACTTCACATTTTTTACTCATCCACAAGAAGCAACTCCTCATCCATTAAATTTTTATCATGAAATTGCAGCAATTCAGTCACATCTTCAGAGTCCACTTTTAATTCCAGTTGTTCTGGTATGTCTACCACACATGCAGTTGCTTCCTCCACTGAAGTCTTCAATTTCTCAGTTATCCATGAGGGTTGGAATAAACTTTCTTCAAACTCCTGTTAATGTTGATATTTTGACCTCCTCCTGTGAATCACAGATATTTTAAATAATATCTAAAGTGGTGAATCCTTTCTCAAAGATTTTCAATTTACTTTTCTGAGATCTATCAGAGGAATCATTATCTATGCTGAACAGCCTTAAAAACATATTTCTTAAATAATGACTTGAAAGCCAAAATTACTTTTTAATCCATGGGCTGCTGGATGTTGTTAGCAGGCATGAAGAGAACATTAATCTCTTTGCACACCTCCATTGGTGATTTTGGGCAACTAGATGTACTCACGATGAGCATTAATATTTTCAAAAAAATCTCTTTTCTGAGCAGTAGGTCTCAACAGTGGGCTTAAAATATTTGCTAAGCCAGTTGGGTGGGGTGGCTCACACCTGTAATCCCAGCACTTCGGGAGGCCAAGGCGGGCAGATCATGAGGTCAGGAGATCGAGACATCCGGGCTCACACAGTGAAATCCCATCTCCACTAAAAATACAAAAAAATTAGCCGGGTTTGGTGGTGGGGGCCTGTAGTCCCAGCTATTCAGGAGGCTGAGGCAGGAGAATGGTGTGAACCTGGGAGGTGGAGCTTGCAGTGAGCCAAGATCACACCACTGCACTCCAGCCTGGGCAACAGAGCAAAAGCCCATCTCAAAAAAAAAAAAAAAAAAAAAAAAAATTTTGCTAAGCCATGCTATAAAGAGATGTGCTATAATCCGGGCCTTGTTCCATCTATAGAGCACAGGCAAAGTAGATGTAGCACAATTCTTAAGGGTTCTAGGATTTTCAAAATAACAAATAAGCATTGGTTTTAACATAAAGCCACCAGCTGCATTAGGCCCTAACAAGAGCGTCAGCTTGTCTTTTGAAAGTTTGAAGCCAGGCATTGACTTCTCAGCTATGAAAGTCGTCTTTCAATAGAAAGCTGTTTTCCAGGCAACCTACAGAATGGGAGAAAATTTTTGCAAACTATGCATCTGACAAAGATCTAACATTCAGCATCTATAAGGAACTTAAATGAATTTACAAGTTAAAAAACAAACAGCCCCATTAAAAAGTGGGCAAAGGACATAAACAGACACTTCAAAAGAATGCATACATGTGGCCAACAAGCATATGAAGAAAAGCTCAATATCACTGATGATTAGAGAAATGCAAGTCAAAACCACAATGAGATACCATCTCACACTAGTCAGAGTGGCCATTAATAAAAAGTCAAAAAATAACAGATACTGGCAAGGTTGTGGAGAAAAAGGAACACCTATACACTGTTAGTGAGAATGTAAACTAGTTCATTCATTGTGGAAAGCAGTGTGGTGATTCCTCAAAGAGCTAGAAACAGAACTGTCATTTGACCCAGCAATCCCATTACTGGGTATATACCCAAAGGACTGTAAATTGTTCTACCAGAAAGACACATGCACACAAATGTTCATCGCAGGATTATTTGCAATAGCAAAGACTTGGAATCAACCTAAATGTCCATCAATGACAGATTGGACAAATAAAATGTGGCACATATATGCCATGTAATACTATGCAGCCATAAAAAAAAGAGATCATACCATTTGTAGGATCATGGATGGAGTTGTGGCCATGATTAAACTATTACAAGAACAGAAAAACAAACACCACATGTTCTCACTTATAAATGGGAGCTGAATGATGAGAACTCATGGACACAAAGAAGGAAACAATAGACACTGAGGCCTACTTGAGGATGGAGGGTAGGGGGAAGCAGAAGATCAGAGAAAATAACTATTGAGTATTAGGCTTAGTACCTGGATGATGAAATAATTTATACAACAACCCCCCGTGACGTGAGTTTACCTATGTAACAAATCTGCATATGTATCCCTGAACCTAAAATAAAAGTTTTAAAAAGCTGTTTTGTCTGCATTGAAGACTTGTTGTTTACTGTAGCCACTGTCAATAGTGATCTTAGTTAAATATTCTGGATAGCTTGCTACAGTTTCTACATCAGCACTTGCTGCCCTACCTAGGCCTTTTATGTTTGGAGATGGCTTTTTTTTTCTTAAATCGCATGAAGCAATCTTCACTAACTTCAAACTCTTTTTCTGCAGCTTCCTAATCTCTCTCAGTCTTCATATAATTAAAGAGAATTAGGGTCTTTCTCTGGATTAAAATTTGGCTTAAAGGAATGTTGTGGCTGGTTTGATCTCTCCAGACCCGTAAAACTTTCTCCATGTCAGCTATAAAGCTATTTCACTTTCTTATCATTTGTGTGCTCACTGGAGTAGCACATTTCATTTCCTTTAAGAACTTACTGTTTGCATTCACAACTTAGCTAACTGTTTGACACAAGTGGCCTTGCTTATGGCCTATCTCAGTTTTAGGCATGCCTTCCTTACTAAGCCTAATCATTTCTAGCTTTTGATTTAAAGTGAGAGACATGCAACTTTTCCCTTCACTTGAACACTTAGAGGTCATTGTAGAGTTATTAATTGACCTAATTTCAATGCTGTTGTGTTTCAGAGAATAGGGGGGCCAGGAGAGAGTGAGAAATAGAGATATGAAGGAATGGCTGGTCATTAGAGCACTGACACACAAGACATTTGTTAAGTTCACAGTCTTACATGTACATGTACATCTACATGTATACAGGCTACATTGTATACATGGGTATACAACTGCAATGGTAACATCAAAGATCACTGGTCATGTATCACCATAACAGATGTAATAACAATGAAAAAGTTTTAAATATTGCAATAATTACCAAAATAGGCACAAATACACAAAGTCAGCACAAGCTGTTGAAAAATTAGTGTTGATAGACTTGCTCAATGAGTTGCCACAATTCTTCAATTTGTAAAAAACACAGTACCTGATAAGTGCAATAAAACAAATCACAATAAAATGAAGTATATTTGTACAATTCTCTTTCCATTAAAATTGAAAAGAGCTAACAATGTAAGAGAACTGTGCACTATGGTTAGTAGTTCTGTATGATGCATATACATGGTGAAGTTTAATAATACTGAGTAGCAAAAGCCCAAGGCATTATAAAATTAAGTCCAATTAAACCAAGTACACAATTAATAAAGATGACTGCTTATCCTGAAGGAATAAATAAATTACAAACGTGAATAAAGAATCTGAACCTTGACCCCTCCCTCCCTTAGAAGCAAAGATGAAATGTGAAAAAAAAAAAAAAAAGATTTGAGCTGATGGTTTAAAAGGATTAGCTAGCCCTCAAAGTTTAATGCAGAAAAATATGAAGGATTACTTTTTTAGATATCAAGAACATATTGAGTATTTTAAAGAACTTTCTGACAAAATTAAATTTGTACTTAAACAAATATTAGTACAGAACCAGATACAGTCACTGACAAAATTCACCAAACATTTAAAGAAGAATTGATACCAACCCTTCTCAAACTTTTCCAAAATGTAGAAAAGGGAAAACTTTCTAGCTAATTTTATGAGGGCAACATTAGCCTGATACTAAATACAGACAAAACAAATCACAAGAAGCCACAAAACTACAGACTAATCTTCCTTAAGAATCTTGTCATAAAAATCCACAACAAATTGTAAGACCAAATCTAACAATACATTAAACACTATGACCAAGTGAGGTTTACGCAGAAATGCAAGGTAAGAATATCAATTAATGTAATATATCACATTAATGGAATAAGGGGAAAAGCCACATGACTATCTCGATTGATACAGAAAAAGCATTTGAGAAAATCTAACATTCTTTCATGATAAAAAGACATTTATGAAAAACCCACAGCTAACATCAATTTCAATGGTAAAAAAAATTGAAAGCTTTCTCCTTAAAATCAGGAACAAGACAAGGATGCCTAGTTTTAGTGCCATTATTCAACATCTTACTGAAAGCTCTACCCAGAGCAACTAGACAAGAAAAATAAATAAAAATCATCCAAATTGTAAAAGAAGAAATGAAACTATCTCTATTCACATGACATGACTCTCAATATAGAAAATCCCCCAAAATTCACCAAACAAAAGATTCAAATGAATAAACAAATTCAGTAAAATAGCAGAATATAAGCTCAACACACAAAGATCTGTTGTATTTTTAAACAAAAGCAATAAACATGATAAAGGAGAAATTAAGAAAATAATTTTATTTACAATAGCATTCAAAGGAATAAAATACTTAGGTGTGTGTTTAACCAAAAAGATTAAAGATTTGTACATTGAAAATTATGAAACATTGCTGAAAGGAATTAAATAAAACCTAAATAAATGGAAAGACATATATTTATGAACTGGAAAATTTAATATTGTTAAGATGGCAATAATATCCACAATTTTAAAAAGATGTAATACATTTCATATTACATTTTAATGGTCTTTTTGCAGATATGAAAAAAGGTGATCCTCAAATTCATATGGAATGTAAGTGTCCAGAATAATCAAAATGATATTGAAAAAGAACAGCCAATTTGGAAGTCTCACACTTCTCATTTTCAATACTTACTACAAAGTTACAGCAATCAAGAGAATGTGGTACCAACATGAGAAGAGTCATACAAATGAATGAAATGGAATTGAAAAGCCATAAAGAGATTCATACATCTATGGTCAATTTAATTTCAACAAGGGTGAAAATACTGTTTAATAGCGGTAAGAATAGCATCTTCAACAAATGACACTAAAACAAAAGGTCATTCTCATGTGAAATAATGAAGTTGGACTCATATACATCATATAAAAAAATTAACCAGAAATGGATCAGTGACATAAATATGAGGGCTAAAACTATAAATCTCATAGAAGAATACAGAGTACATCTCTATGATCTTATTTTGACCACGAATTCTTACAAATGACATAAAAAGCACAAGCAAGAAAAGAATAAGTAAATAAATTGGGCTTCATCAAAATTAATACTTTCTTGCATCAAAGGACATTATTAAGAAGGTAAAAAGATAACATACAGAATGGAAAAAAAATTGTAAATCATATCTAATAAGAGCCTAATATCCAGAGAGGAACTTTTCAATTCAATAACAAAGTCTATCAAGTTCAATTTAAAAATGAACAAAGACTCAAATAGACATTTCTTCAAAGAAGATATATAAAAGGCCAACAAGTACATGAAAAAATGCTTAGCATCATTAGACTTTGGGAAAATATAAATCAAAATCACAACGAAATATCACTTCACATCCACTAGAATGGCCTTATTTTTACCAAAAAAAGTGAAAAATAACAAACATTGAAAATGTAGAAAAATTAGAATACTTGTACATCACTGGTGGAAATGTAAAATGGTTCAATTGCCGTGGAAAATATTTTGACCATTCCTCAAAAGGTTACACATTAAATTACCATATGACCTAGGTTTCCACTGCTAGGTGTATACCTAAAAGAAATGAAAACAGGCACTCAAACAAATACATGTACATGCATGTTCATAGAAGCACCATTTATCATAGCCCTAAATTAGAAGCAATACAAATGTCCATTAACTGATGAACAGGTAAATAAATTCTAATATGTATATATATACAATAGTTCAATGGTTTGAGTGTTTTTGTCCCTCCAAAATTCAGGTTGAAACCTAATCGCCTCTAAAATGCAGGTGAGGCCAATGTAATGATGTTAAAGGTGGAGGAGACTTTAAGAGGTCATTAGGCCATGAAGGCTTTTCTTTTGTTAATGGGATTAAGAGATTAAGGTCCTTATAAACGAGCCTTCACACAGTTTTGAGCTAGCTTACAAGCCTGACTTTTCACCTTATTCCATGTGATGACACAGTAAGAAGGTCCTTACCAGACCAAATGATGGCCCCTTTATCTTGGACTTCCAAGTCTCTAGAATTGTGAGAAACAAATTTCTGTTCTTTATAAGTTACCCATTTGGTGGTATTCTGTTAAAGCAGTGCAAACAAACTAAGGCAGAAATTGGTACCAGAGAAAAGGGGTATTTCTATAACAGATACTTAAAGATGTGGAAGTGGTTCTGAAACTTGGTAATGGGTAGAAACTCAAACAGTTTTGAAGTGAATGATGGAAATAGCCTGTAATGCCATGAACAGGCTATTTAACGTGTAAACATTAAAGGCCATTCTGATGAGGCCTTGTTCCACACGGAAATGTGGAACAAGGTATTGGAAACCAGAGGAAAGACCAACCTTTTTACAAAGAAGCAAAGAACTTGGCTAAATTATGTTGTGTCCTAGAAAATTTATGGAAGGCAAATCTTAAGAGGATAAACTAGCTTTGGCAGAAGAAATGTCTAAGCAGCAAAGCATTCAGGCTGTGATGTGGCTTCTTTTGATTGATTGTAGTAAAATGTAAGAAGAAAGAAATAATTTAGAGACAGAATTTATGATTAAAAGGGAAGAAAAATGTAAAGCTGTGAAAAATTATCAGCCTAGCTGTGTAAACAATAAATATGTATAGGAGAGAAAGCCAAGAATGTGGCCATAAGGAGATTATTATGGATAGAAACAAGCCATATGGCTATTCATTAAGAAAATGAGACAATGACACTGAAGATGTTTCAAAGACCTTTGAGGCTGGCCCTTTGATCACAGGTCCAGACTGTCAGACCCTTGAGGACAGAAAATCTTAAAGAGATGGGTGCAAGATACCTGTGAGAACACAGGGCTCTCTGCCTAGGGTCGCCTCAGGTCTCTGCTTCCCACATTCTAGTATAGTGTATTTTGGCCACCCAGCTGTGGCTCAAACAGGCCCAAGTTCAGTGAATTTTGGGAGCATCCACGTGGTGCTAATTCTACAGGCACACAGAGCACAAGAGCTGTGAAGATATAGCTTCCTCCACCTAGATTTCCAAAGATGTTGCAGACAGCCTTGGAACCCAGGCAGAGACATATTGCAGAGGCAGAATCATCACAGATAGCCTCATTAGGGCAATGCCCAGTGGAACTGTGGGGCTGGTGCCATCATAGTGAGTCCTCACTAGGGCAATGCCTAGTGGAACCGTGAGAGTGGGGCTGCTCCTGAGACCCCAGAAATGTGGAGCCATCAGTATGCCACTCCAGTCTGGAAACACTACAGGCAAGCAACCTCAATGTGTGAGAATGAGGCTGCTTAAGGTCTTGGAAGCTGAACCGCTACTTCAGTGTGTCAGAAGGCAGGACATGGAAGTCCAGATTATTCTCAAAACTTAAGATTTAATGTTGTTTGCCTTGTTGGGTTTTAGACTTACTTGGTGCCTGTTACCTCCTTTCTTTTTTCCCTTTTCTCCCTTTTGGAATAGAAATGTCGATTCTATGCCTATTGCATTGATAAAGTATGCCACAGCTGATAGACAAAATGGATTCTTCACGGCTACTGAGGTGCTTAAAGTTAAAACATAACCAGATGGCCATAGCTGGGTGAGGGAGTGAACATATACTCTGTGTTCTCAGAAAGAGATTTTAAAAGTGTCATAGGACCTCCCTTTTCACAATCAAGCAAAATAAGTTCCTTTTGTTGATGCCAAGATAAACGGTGCCTTAAAAAGCCATCCCCCACTGGCTGTTTGAAAGGAACATCTGACAGAGACTTCTGGAACAAGTCTGAATCCTTCATTTGCATAAGTGAACCTGATTGAAAACTGGGGTGAAAACTTATTCTATATAAGCCAGACCCTCCCTTTTTCTTTTGCAGATCTCATGATCTGTTGTTGATATCACCATTGTATTTTGAAAGCACATAATTTGTTTAATTTCAAAGCTTCCATGGGAGAATTTGCATCAGGTTGAATTATATATTGAGTCTCACCCATATGATGTTTAGATAAGACTGTACTTAGACTTTAAAGTTTATGCTGAAACTCATTAAGACTTTTGGTGCTATTAGGATGGAATGAATGTATTTTGCATGTGAAAAGACCATAAAAATTTGGGAGGACCAAGGGGTGAAATGCCAAGGTTTAAATATTTTTGTACCCTACAAAATTCATGTTAAAACATAATCCTCTCTAAAATACAAGTATTGCCATTGTTACAGGGTTAAGAGGTCAGGACTTTAAGACATGATTAGGCCATAAGAGCTCCTTCCCCATTAATGGGATTGAAGTCCCTAAAGAAGCTTCATACAGTAGTATTTGACTAGCTCGCTAGCTTGTCCTTCCACCCTCTGCCATGTGAGAATACTTCCTAACCCATTCTATAAGGCCAGCATTACCCTAATGCCAAAACCAGACAAAGACATTACGAGAAAAGAAAACTATGGATCAATATACCTCATGAATGTGGATATAAAAATATCAATGAGATATTAGCAAATCAAATCCAACTGCATAAAAAGTCTTGTGTGCCAAAACCAAATGAAATTTATCCCAGGTCTAAAAGACTGATTCAATATTAGAAAATCAATTAATGTAATCCATCGCAACAATTACTAAAGAAGAAAAAAACACACCATCTTATTAATAGATCCAGGAACAACATTTGACAAAACATAACATCTCATTTTTGATTACAAACTCTCAGTAAACTAGAAATAGAAAATAACTTTCTCAACTTGATAAAGAATATCTATAAAAATCTTACAGCTAACAAACTTATTGGTGAGACATTTGAAGTATTTCTACTCAGATCAGGGACAAAGCAAGGATATATTACTCATTACTGATTTTAAACAGTGTAGTAAAAGTCCTAGATAACGTAGTAATAAAAGAAAAGGAAATAAGTTATTCAGATTGGGAAGGAAGAAATAAAACTGCCTTTGTTCACAGATGATATGATAATCTATGTAGAAAATTCAAAAGAATTGACAAAAATCTCCTGGAATCAATAAGCTAGGTTGCAGGATACAGATTAATATATAAAAGTTAATTGCTTTCCTATATACCAGTAATGGACAAGTAGAATTTGAAATTAAAAACACAGTGTCATTTATATTAACACCCTCAAAATGATATATCTAAGTATAAATCTATAATATATAAGATCTGAGAAAAACTATTAAATTCTGATAAAAAATAAATTCTAAACTGAGATAAATTTTATGTTCATGCATAGGAAAACTCAATAATGTCAAGATGTCATTTCTTCCCAACTTGATCTATAGATTCATTCCAATCCCAACCAAAATCCCAGAACATTATTTTGTAGATATTGACAAACTGATTCTAAAGTTTATGTGGAGAAGCAGAAGACTCACAATAGCCAACAGAATATTGATGGAGAAGAACCAAGTTGAGAGATTGACACTACCTGATATGGTTTGGCTGTGTCCCCACCAAAATCTCATGTTGAATTGTAGCTCCCACATTCCCACCTGTTGTGGGAAGGACCCAGTGGGAGGTACTTGAATCATGGGGGCAGCCCTTTCCCATGCTGTTCTGGTGACAGTGAATAAGTCTTACAAGATCTGATAGTTTTATAAAGAGGAGTTCCCCTGCACAAGATCTGTCTTCCCTGACACCATGTAAGATGTGACTTGCTCTTCCTTGCCTTCTGCCATGATTGTGAGGCCTCCCTAGCCATGTGAAACTGTGAGTCAATTAAATCTCTTTCCTTTATACTTACTCAGTCTCAAGTATGCCTTTATTAGCAGTGTGGAAACAGACTAATACACTACCCAATCTCAAGATTTAGTATAAAGCTATAGTAATCAAGTGAGCATAATATAGCTAAAAAATAGAAAAATAGATCAATAGAGCTGAATAGAGTCCATAAGTGGATGCATACACATACAATCAACTGATCTTTGATAAAGGAGCAAAGGCAATATAGTGGCTCAAAGACAATCTTTTCAACAAATAGTACTGGAACAACTGGA
The DNA here is from genome assembly GCF_006542625.1 of Nomascus leucogenys. NCBI lineage: Eukaryota > Metazoa > Chordata > Mammalia > Primates > Hylobatidae > Nomascus > Nomascus leucogenys. Next base: position 45,919,938 of record NC_044396.1, on the reverse strand, counting down.
TATCCACATGCAAAATAATAATACTAATGATAAATCTAGACATAGACCTTATACCCTTATAAAATTTCAATCAAAATGGATTTTATTCCTAAATTTTAAACACAAAGCTATAACATTTCTACACTATAACATAGGAGAAAACCTAAATATCTTAGGTATAGCAATTACTCTTAGATATAATACCAAAGGCACTATTCACAAAAGAAATGATAATCTGAGCTTCATTAATATTTAAAACTTCTACTCTGAAAAATACAATGTCAAGAGAATGAGAAGACAAGCCACAGACTGGGAGAAAATATTTTTTGCAAAACACGTATCAGGTAAGGAAGTGTTATCCCAAATATATAAAACTCTAAAATCCAAAAACTCTAAAAACTCAACAATAAGTAAGCAGATTAGAAAGTGAGCCAAAAACCTTAACAGATACCCCACCAAAGATCTACAGATAGAAAACTAGCACATGAAAAAATGCCATACATCTATCTCAGGGAAATGCAAATTAAAGTAAAAGTGAGATACTACTGACACCTATCAGAGGGCCAAAATTCATAACATAACATTGATAACACCAAATGATGGTGAGGATATGGAACAACAGAAACTGCAATTTATTGCTGATGGAAATGCAAAGTGGGTTCAGCCACTTTTTAGGACATTTTAGTGGTTTCTTACAAAACTAAACATATTCTTACTATACAATCAAGCAATCATACTCCTTAATATTTACCCAAAGGACTTTAATTCTTATGTTCACACACAAAAAAACTACACATGGATGTTTAAAGTAGGCCTATTTGTAATTGCTGAAACTTGGAATCAATGAAGATGTTCTTCAGCAGATGAATGGATAAATCAACTGGTATATCCAGACAATGGAATATTATTCAGCATTAGAAGAAATTAGTTATTAAGCCATGAAAATACATAAAAGAACCTTAAATGCATATTACTAAGTGAAAGAAGCCAATCTGAAAAGGCCACACACTATATGATCCCAACTATATGACTTTCAGGAAAAGGCAAAAGCCATGTAGACAGTTAAAAAAAAAAGAGTGGTGTCAGGCTGGGATGTGGAGGTGGGAGGAATGGATATGTAGAGGATTTTTAAGGCAGGGAAAATACTCTGTATGATGCTAATGACGGATATGTGTTGTTAAACATTTGTTCACCTCATAGAATGTACAACACCAAGAGCGAACCCTAATGAAAAACTATGGACTTTGGGTGATTATGATGTATCACTGTAGTTTCATTAGCTTTCAAAGATGTTCCACTCTGATGGGGTATGTTCCTAATCGGGAAGGCTATATGTGGGAGTTACTCAGGGCACATAAAGAAATCTCTATATTTTCTCTCAGTTTTGCTCTGAACCTAAAAGTGCTCTCAAAAAGGTTGTGTGTGTGTGTGTGTGTGTGTGTGTGTGCTTCTATTTGCTCGTTGCAACAAAGTAACATAATCCCACATATGTTAAGGAAATGTAGCAGGAATGTTTCCTTACTTTAATAGTTTTAATTCAAGAATTCCAGACCTAAAATCTTAGTTCGAGAAAGAACTTCAGTGTCTGCATATTGGCCCACCCATTCCACACTCCAATCCTGGCTCCTCCAGTCTTTCCGTGTGAATCACTCAGACTCTGTTCTTGGACTCCAGCTGGGACTTGCTTCCTTGAGCCAGACCATTCCTTTTGAGTAGGTCTATTAGAAAGTTCTTTCATGTAATCAGCTAAGATAGGCCTCCCTGTGTAACAAATATCAGAAATAATGAACTTAATCTCCAGATACTAGTGGGGTCAGCCTGGTAACCCCCTGGGGTGGCACTGACGATACAGTTTGCAAGTACTGTTAACTGTGTCTGTTATTCAAAAGCAAGTTCACATTCAACAATAATCACTCTGACTTTTTTATCAGAGTTCAACAGATTGTATTATACATATTCAGGTCAACCAGTGATCAAATTAATTATTTGATAATTTATTTTTAACTTAAATTCTCAACAGTTGCTCTGAGGACTCTCACTTGGAAGCCAACTCCAGGCATCACCTCTGATCAAAGATGAGACTGGAAAAATAGAGGCGTGAACCGTCACATTTGTAATGTGAACTATGAGTTAAGTGAACCAACACACCAGATACAACAGTAACGAAAAAATTACAAAACCTCCAGTGAACACACACACTTTAACCTACACAAAGATACAAACAAATGCATTCTACTAAGTGCAGTACACATGCTATTTCATATAATCCTTTCAACAATCTATGACGTAGATACTAGAATACTCCCATTTTATAGGTAAGGGAATTGAGGTAGATAGATTTAGGAATCTACCCAAGGTCATACACCCAGTAAACAGTGAACTGTGCCACAGTTTATAAGTAAGGATTTTCACTATTGTGATATTCTGCCCGGCCATGGAAAAGACAAAAATAAGGAGTTACAGACCCTAAATTCTAGTTTAGTTGCTGCTATTTGCTTTGTTTCCTTTGGATGAAATCACCTATTTGCTTCTTTGTGCCTCTCCTTCTCCTCTCCTTTCTTTCCTCCTCTGTCCCCTTCCCCTCTTCTCCCTGGCTCTTTCCCTTGTCCCCTCTCCTTCCACTACATTCTCCAGTTCCTTCTCCTCACCCTCCTCCTTCTCCTCCTCCCTCTTTTACTCTAAAACAATAGAATTGCATTAGACTATCTCTTTGGTCCAGCTTTAGCTGACATGTTCTGTGAATCCATGCTACAAATAAATACAAGAATATGTATGGGGCAGGTGTCCCTGAGAATATTCTTAGAAGTCTTCTTTCTTAGGGTGAGATTATATATATAAACTGAATTCTAATGGTTTACTGTTTTTATGCAAAGAGGAATGCAAAATTGCAAGAATTTGTGCCATCTTTGACATTCCCTGATATGTGATTCAATTATGTTCCAATATGAGGGTAAAACAAGTAAGCAAATTGACTGAAAAACAATATGCTGATGTTATTTTGGAAAGTAATTGTTTTAAATTCATCTCAAATAAGCTCTACTATTGATGGACATTGTCAGTTTTCAGTTCCCATTGCCTAGCTTCTTCTCAGGAACTGTTACTGAATATTTTTGTCTCCTTTTCATGAGAAACAATTGTCCATCACACAAAATGAGCACCACCCTGACTCAGTGCTATGGCGGAGTGGTTGAGTCTTCAGTTCTCTTTCATAACTAATAACCACCATTATCATTTAATACCTATAGGGACGAGCCTCAAAATAAACATTCCTCCAGATTTCTCCATGAGCTATAATTATATTTCAAAATGAAAAATCACATTTTCATTTTGCAATATAATTGCCTTTGCTAAGATGTGAATAAATGATCAAAACACAGCTGTTTCTAAAAGCATATAAATGTATTTTCATACTTTTCTGTAGCAGTACTCTTTTTTCCACCTAACACATTTTTCAGTCACGTCTCCTTAGTGTCCACAATGCCTTCTCATTGACACAGACACAAATTCCTCTGATTTGCAAAGAGAAAAGGCAAACTCTTCACAAAGTGCCTTTGCAACAAATATTGCTATTAATGTCTATCAAAAAAATCTGTGCACATAGTTAAAGCTGTAAAAGAATAAATTCCAAATCATATTTAAAAGCAAAGCACTAAATAAATTGTCTGTAATTGTTGAATGAAGATGGACACTGAGGGAGGAATTGTGTATATCTAGCAAATGCAGAGAACCAAAAAGATAATTCCAAACCTTTTAAACACCACCTTCAAATTGTCATTGAAGCACTTCCAAACTGCTTAATCATGCAGTGCTGTAGAAAGAATCAAGCTAGAAATTACACACAGGTGCAAAAAACAAGATAGAGGCAAGAGGCTGAGTAATGGTGTGATTACAGAGGACTAGGAAGACATTTTTTGTCTCCTCAAAATAACAGTATTATAAAAACACTGACCAGCTATTGCTTCTGCAACACAAAAGAGTATTTAGGTATTTACTGAATAAGTGATTGGCCAAATGTCAAAAGCTCAGTTTCCTTGTTATCAAATGGAGTAAAAATTTCAATCCTATTAGATTACTTTGAAATTAAATTAGGCAATAAATGTTTTTAAGAATACTTTGTAAATTATAACTTGTCACAACAAATGTAAGGTGATGGAATTGTTAAGATGTTAAATTACACATTTTATAATGTATGTTATATTAGATATAAAATGATTGGCCAACACTACATGGGATCCATCTCCTGCATACCTTGACCCAATGATGGATGAATAACATACACTGACACAGATATTATGCTTGTCAGTCCAGCTGAGAGCCCAGGCTGCTTAGAGACTCCCAGGAGAGTGCTGTAAAGAGTTGCAACCATGGCCCCAACTTGCTGGCCTTCCCGGCATTTATTCAGCACACATTAAATGACAAAAGTCTCAAGTAAACACCACTAGAAGCAAATTACCATTGCCGATGCCCTGAGTAGCGAGCAATCATGCACCTGCAGGTGGTCAAAGGTTAGTCATAGGTCCACATGAGTAAACAAGCTATTTAGATAGACTCCTCTACATTCCTTTGTTAATTACCCTTGCTATAGCTCAAAGAGGATTAGGCTGCCTTTAGCCATAACTCTATCCTGAGGCTTTTGCAAAAACCTTCTGGCCTTCCAGGAAGGTTTATTTTACAATTTTTCCCACCATCCTGACTGAACCCCTCCATCTCCCCCTTTTCTGTTTTCCTTATCAGGCCTTATTGATTGGAGAGCGCAGATGTATGCAGCAACAGGTTTGTCAGGCATGGTGGTCATTGCTCTTTTTCTGGCTTTGTATCCTAGAATTAGCAAATAATGTAAGACAATCACGAGTATAATTAGCTCTGGCTGACTACCACAGTTACTATTTCAGACTGTCATTACAGCAGTTACTACTGTTACTGCTTGAGACTGTCATTACAGAAGTTACTACTGTTACCACTTGAGACCATCATTACGACTGAATGAATGGACAAATGTAGAAATGAAAACCAAGGAAAAAAAAACTATTTTAAAGGAAATGTAACATGGGGAGAAAAGAGCTCCCTGCTTCTAGAGAGCAAAGGCAGCCCCTGAGCTTCTACTGCCCTTTGTATTTATTGGACAGAATGAGCTGGCAGGAGGAGGTAACAATTGGTCAGTTGCTTAATTGATCACAGGTTCATATTGTTACTGACAGGCTTTAATTATGCCTAATCATAAGAAACATTTGTGTGGCCTCCAACATCTCCTTTGTTTTTAAATTAGTTGAGCAAGGCAATTGCAGACTGTGCAGCCCTAAATTGCCAGTTTGTGATCCAGCTTCATTTTTCTTATCCCTTATTCAAAATGGTGTCACTCTGGTTTGAATGCTTCTTACATATTTCCCCCTTCCCTTTTACAAGAGGGCCCTTAATCCTAAGGGTTGCAGAAGGATGAAGGTCTGTCTACTGCAACTTCTTCATGCTGAATAGGGGTGATGATATTTCCATGTAACTATTAGTGTCTCTTGTATTCAGGGTAGAGAGGAACTCAGAAAGCATTGGTCTCTTAATCATTGATTATACCTCTGAGTTCCAGCAAATGGTGAAACCCTGGCATTCCAGCAGTTGCTCAGCTTCCTGTGTGGTTTTCTTGATCTGTCCCCATGTTATGGGGGTTGATGTCAACATGACTCCAGTCTGTCCTTGTTCTGTCTTCACATTCAGATTCAACTGGCTCATAGCTTGTACTGGGGTAACAAGGCCTGTAGTTGGAATCCATGTGTCCCTCCAGTCTCCATGGAGGGACATGTGGTTGCACATGTCTTTGAGGGCACCCACATGGCTTGTTCAACTCCTGCAAAAACACCAGCATACCCTCATCCCCACATTAGTAAATCTACTGAAAAAAGGAAAAGGCTCTTGCGGCTGTAGCCAGGAGGCATGCCATTGCTGAGCATTTGTTCTACGAGCTGTAACTCAGTTTCTGCCTCTTTGGTTAATTACTTTGGGGTAAAACTTTCCACTGATAAGGAAAGACAGGCTCTTTCTGATTAACAGAAGACACAAAAAAAGCAAATTGAGGCTTATCCTTCTCACAAACAATCCTCAAGATATATTACCACAAGAGACCAATCTCTTGCTCCTGTATGCATAAGCCCACAAAACTTTTCTTCAATATACACTGAACAAGTGAGTCTATGAGATGCTATGAGTTGTGATGGATAAATCTCCTATTCGTACTTCCAAATCCCTGACCTCCTCACTGCTTCTTACGTAGAAAAGGGTACAATTTACAGGGAACAAGCAATACTTGAGCAACATATTCTCCCGGTTCAAAAACCCAAAGATCTTGTGAAATTACCACTACCTGAATTTCTCCTTCACAATCAAAACCAACAACTCCTGGGCCTGTACGTTAAGACAGCTTTTGCCCAAAATTAATCCCACGTATACTGTTGGCAAAAGTCTCTAAATACCACTTGAATCTTGGTGAGTTTGTTTCTTCCAATTAACATAGCCTGTTCTCTAACTGGGAGATCTAATCCTGAGCTTCTAGGTGTTCCTGGGAAGAGAGAATCAATATGCCACCAGAAACCCACCCCTAAAATGGAGTTGTGGCCTGGACAGTGAATACCCTCATAGTTTGAGGTGCTCAGGTCCAGGCTCCTTCTCATTTCCAGACAGGGGTGTGCCATTGTGATGAAATTTTGAGTGGCATTGATTAGCTCAATGATTTCCTTTATTGCAACAAGGGCAAAGTCCTGGCATTTTTTCTGTTGAAAGAGGAACTGTGTTATAAGATCCCTTCTTCCCAGAGGTCTGATGGCATACAAACATCTAATTTTTCTACATTTATAACACTTTCCCACTTTAGGGCTTAACCCTTGGCTTCTTTTATATCTGTCAGTTATCAAATTAGCCATTGCCTGAGTCAATACTGCAGAACAATGAAGCTCAGTTCTGACATCTTGACAAGCTTTGAGAAAACCTTCCAAGTTCTCTGTACAACTCATAGGTGCCAGTGCACGTTTACAATCCATGAAAGCCAAAGCTAAAGTTGGCCTTTCTGTAGCCACAAAAGATGGTACAAGCCAATTTTCATCCTCCCTTTCCTGTTCACCACCCTCAATAAGTGCTGTAGGTAGGGCAAAAAATTTTCATAAACCCTGAAATAAAAAAATCGTATGTACCAAACTCTAAATAAAAAAGAGAAAAGAAATAATCAAACCCTTCCTCATGCTACCCTGATTCAAAAACTTCCCATTCTTTGTACCTCTAGGGCACTGACCATTGCCTTTTTAGAGCACTGACCTTACGATGCTGCCAGCAGACTTGTAACAGGGTTTCTTGTTCATCTGGTTGGCTTTAGTTTTTTCTGGGTTTTAGCTTTTTCTGTTCCAGCAGACCTTCCTAATTCAAGTCCTGATAGGACCCTATCTCTCCCTGTCTGTCCCTGCAAATCTCTGCTAGTCTTTGCTAGTTTCTACTTTAGTACCTTTTTAGGGCACTGACCAGTACCTCTTTAGGGCACTGACCTTATATTGCTAGTCTTTGCTAGTCTTTATCTATCCCTAACTGTCCCTATCTGTCCATATGGTACCCATTAGTTCCTGGAAGTCCCTGTCTTTCCCTACCTATTTCTATTTGTCTCTCACTTATCTCTACTTGTCCCTGCAGGCCTCTTCAGGTCCTTTCAGGTTTCTTCAGGTCTCTGTTTGTCCCTGATTGCCCTTCATGTCCTTGTTTGGGTGCCACCTGTGGCTGACTGCCACAGTTACTACTTGAGACCATCATTAGAGCATTTACTATTATTACTGCCTAAGACTGTCATTACAGCAGTTACTACTGTTAGTGCTTAAGACAGTCATTACAGCAGTTACTACTGTTACCACTTGAGACCGTCATTACTGTAGCAGGATGAGCCACAGACAAAACTCCTCAGACACTGAGTTAAAGAAGGAAGTGGTTTATTCAGCCGGGAGCATCGGGCAAGACTTCTGTCTCAAGAGCCAAGCTCCCTGAGTGAGCCATTCCTGTCCCTTTTAAGGGCTCACAACTCTAAAGGGGTCTGCATGAGAGAGTCATGATCAATTGAGCAAGCAGGAGGTACATGATAGGGACTGCATGCACTGGTGGTCAGAGTGAAACAGAACAGGCTGGGAAATTTCACAATGTCTTTTCTATACAATATCTGGAATCTATAGATAACATAACCAGTTAGGTTAGGGGTCGATCTTTAACTACCAGTCTTAGGTCAGGCAGGCCCAGGCCTGGTTTCGGGTCTGGTTCCTAGGCACTGGGCTACCTGCCTTTTGTTTCGCTTTTCTTTTCTGAGTATAAAACAATATGAGAGGGTCTGTCTCTCTTCTCTCATTTCCCCCCTTTGAGACTCTCAATTTTTATTAGTGGGAGTTCTCACTCTTATTTTCACTACTTATGTCTTCCTGTGCAATAGATTGATAATGATTCATATAGTACGCTTATGCTGATACATAACGTGAAGTGACATTGAGAGACTGTGCTGTATGCTCGGCTAATTGCAAAAACAAATTTCTTGATTTTCCAGGAATTTCTGGTACTGGCACATTCAGTTCATCATAGAAGGTTTGAAATACTAGCTCAGGAGAGAGTTTATAAACTTTTTCTCAAACCATGATATTTACTTGAAGATCTAATCCAGCTCTATCAATTCTTAGGGTTATACATTCCCTTTTTTCTAGCAAGGATTAAGGGGGTTGGTTATTACCAGTTCTAAGGGGTTACACTGACCACTGGTATAGGAAGGGCCACTTTTCCTTTGCTGAAGGTGGACAGAATTTTTTCATTTTTTTTAGTCAAGTAGCCTAAATGACACAAGAGCAGTATCTACATTTATTTTTACACAGTCTTAATTTATGATAAATGTACTTATTTTCTGTCATATAGCCTTTTTTTAATTAAGAGAACTACATCCTATTTTTAACTTATTATTATTAATGACAGCACAGGCATCAAATTTTAAGGTGGCTTGTTTGGGCATCTCTTTTTTTTTATTTTATTTTGGCTAACACTTTACTCGTATCATTTATGAGCCTTCACCAGTCTTCAGTTCTTAATCTTATTTTAAAAACTGTGGTCATGGGAGGCTCAGATGGGTCATAACACACATCAGGTTGGTGATTTCCTGGGCTACATACCCTGTATAGAGTAACATTATACAAACAAGTTTTTTTAGAGTTCTAGTACACTTATAATAACCATAAAATTATAGGACCGTAGCAACCTTTTGTCCTACCTCAGTGACTTGATGTATACACTGGGAACAGCCCTCACTCTGAGGAAGGTCAGTTGAAGTCCTTACTGTACAAGTCCCAATTTTAAGGAAAATGAGTCCTGCGATGAGTTTCCTCATGTTTTGGCCATGCATGGACCAGTCAGCTTCCGGGTGTGACTGGAGCAGGGCTTGTCATCTTCTTCAGAGTCACTTTGCAGGGGTTGGTGAAGGTGCTGTTATCCACATACAGCTCCCAGTCTACTGATGTTTAAGGATAGTCTCAGAGGTTAGGCCTTCTAGAATAAACTGAGTCCAATATCTCTACATAGTTGTGTTTAACTGTGCTCTCTGATACTGGGAGCAAGGTGGCGGGGGTTAGGGTGTTGTAAACTTCAATGGTTATGAGGGGATTTTCACAGAGCAAGATTTGGTATCTAGTTAGTCTAGCATTCGTTAGCTAATGACATCCTTTGGTATTTATTAAAGTCACCACAGCATGAGGGGACTTTGTGTTTAGGTTTTGCCTAAGAGTTAGCTTATCTGCTTCTTGTGCTAACAGGGCCATTGCTGCTAGGGCCCTTAGACATGGGGGCCAGCCTTTGGAAACCCTGTCTAGTTGTTTTGAGAGATAGGCCACTGGCCTTGTCCAGGGCCCTACAGTCTGGGTTAAAACTCCAACTGCCTTTTTTTTTTCTTTCTGACACATGGGGTGTAAAGGGTTTTGTCAGGTAAGGTAGCCCCAGGGCTGGGGCCGACATGAGTTTTTCTTTTAACTCATGAAAAGCTTGTTGCTGTTGGTTGTAATAGATGTAGTTTATATAATCTACATTTTTATTAACTGTCATCTACTAAAATATTGACTTAAATCCTGTAGCAATTTGATTTCAAGCTTTAAATTGATCTGGTATTCCTTGTGGGGCTCCAATTGCATCTAAATAGATGTGAGAGTTGAAAGACCTATAAGGGGCTTCTCTTGCTTTACGATGTCTTTTTTTTTTTCTCTCCAGTTGATGAAATGCCAGAGTGAAAGGGATAGCCAAATGGACTAAAGCACAAGTGCTACTCTACAGTTATTCAGCAGAGTGCCTAGTAAAGGTCCACCACAATACTACCACACATCTGTTCGGGGATGAACAAGGGCTGACTGATTGATAAGCTCTTGAAAGTTCTTAAGCTCATCGCATCCCTTCAGGTCTCCAAGGAATGCTAAGTTTCCTCCCTGTCATGAGAGACACGAAGTGAACTTAGTGTTGGGAGATGGAAGCTGGCTGGCCCTCAGGGGGCTGACCTGCAGGGTGCCGGACTTTGGGATATAACAGAGAGAGCTGGGTATGACTTATTACTCCAGGCTGCAGAATCCTGGAAAAGAGCTACCATGCAGCCTACACCTGGTTGACTGGAGGACCACCTTAGTGGAAAGGGGATAATGTGGGCCTCTGGCCTGCCATGTGCACAAGCATAACAATTGCTTTTGTTTAACATGCAGATGGAATATTTGATCCATTTTAACCAGGCATTTGCATCTTGGTATCCTGTCTTAATTGCTAAAGTTTGTTTTAAGTCTTTAACTTCTATGATCCTCTAGTAAAATGAATGTATGATTTTAGGAAATTATAAAAACCGGTTGGGGCAGTCCATCCTTGCTCTGTAGTGGTCCACAGAATGTTGGACCAACTATGGCATGAAAGCTTTATATTGGGGGGCAAGACTCCTGGTTGGCACTGGGGTCTTTATCAAAATCTCCCCAGATTAAATGGTCCTAGTTTACTAATGCCTAGTCTGATGAGAGTCAGGAGGGACAGAGGTACTTTTCTGAAGTAGAAAGCTGTCTTTGACTAGGCAAGTCTCCACAGGGTATAACATCCCCCCTTTTTTTCCTTATTTTATTTTTATTTTTTTGAAGATGATAAACATTCTTTTCTAAAGCAAACTTCTTTTATGTCTGTGGGCTAGACTGTCTAAGGTCACAAGAATGGAAGTTAGTATGATACATGTTACACTGTTAACTTTTAGCAAACCTTACTTTTGTTGAAAACCTTGTAAGTTTGGGATTTTAATTATCCTTTGCTATTAATAAGACCTTATTTTGTCCAAATTAATTTAGAATTGGTATAGATGGCTTTTTTTTCCCAACAGAATAGCCTCATACTTTAAGATTTTTGAGTTAGTAAGCTACTTTTGTTTGCTTTTTTGATTTAGGTTAGTTCTGAACTGAACTAGTGAGGTGTGCTCACAATGAGGTTTCCTCTAAAAGTTTTTTTTTTTTCACTTTTTTTCTGTTAACAAAGCAGTTGCTGCTACAGATTGAATGCATTTGGGCCATCCGCGGGTTACTGGGTTAAGGACTTTTGATAGGAAGGCCTCAGTGCTTTCAGGATACACCCTTGTTTACACTGACAACAAAGTGGTATTGGAGCATTTTAGGGTTACAGAGAATACTTTCAATTATCAATTATAGGTTTTAAATTTACTTTAGCTTTTAAAGAAAAGGGATTCACTTTTTTTTCATAACTACTTGTATATATCTCTTTTTCTCTCTTTCTTTCTCTCTTTGACTTTGTCTCTCTCTCTTTGACTTTCCTTTTGCCTCTCTCCTCGCTTATGCTGCAGTTTTCTCAATCACTGTGGAGAGATCTAAAACTAGCTATAACCAAGTGTCTATGTACAGGAACTGGCCTGGGTGCCCTGGCTTTACAGGTTACCTTGTGCCATACCTTTGAAACAAGGGACCTGTCCAGGCTTCCTTCTGATGGCCAAACTACCTCTAATGCTAGCCAGTCTACTTTACACAAAGTTTTAAGCTTTCCTGACATCATAGTACTCCATAGTCTCCTTTAAATCCTTTCTTGAAATTTTTCAACATAGTTCCTAGTAGGGTGGGCTTATTTGTGCCTGACCTATGCTTCTTCCAGACAAAACACCACGCTCACACCACATGCACACCACAAAACAAAGAACGGATAAAAAGGGCACACACACACTTTTGCAGTTTACACCAAACCAAAATCAAAACCAAAATCAGAGTATCCAGAAATCCAAGCCAGGTCAAAACCAAAACCAAAGTATCAAGCAATCCAAGTAAAGTCAAAAACAAAACCATATTGCCGGTACAGTCATACCATGGGTGATCAGGCCATGCTTCCACTCAAATGGAGTGGGCAAGTTCCCAAGACCAGTCCTTTCAAGCAATTCAAACTAAGTCAAAATCAAAATCAAAACCAAAACCAAAGTTCCGATAAAGGCATGCCATGGGTGATCAGGCCACCCTTCCACTCAAATAGAGTGGGCAAGTTCCAAGACTGGTCCTATCAAGCAATTCAAACCAAGTCAAAACTAAAACCAAAACCAAACCAAAGTGCCAATAAAGGTACACTGTGGTTGGTCAGGCCACGCTTCCACTCAAACAGAGTAGGCAAGTTCTAAAGACTAGCCTTACCAAGTTTCAGATGTCTGGACTCCAAGTACCAGTTCCTTCCCGGTGTTCTGCCACCACGTTGATCCTTCATGGGGGCCTTCCACACACTGCTCTGGTGAGGCATCGCACCGGGGCAAATGCCTACCTGGGAGCTCTCTCAGGATCTGCATCGCTCAGGCTGGTCAGAGTCCCCTGCAGGGATGTTCCACAGGGCAGGCTTAAGCCACCTAAGGAGCTGCCTCGACCATCTACCAATCACCTCACTTCCCAGTCAGGGAACCAAAAAATGTAGCAGGAGGAGCCACAGACAAAACTCCTCAGATACCAAGTTAAAGAAGGAAGTGGTTTATTCAGCCAGGAGCACCAAGCAAGACTTCTGTCTCAAGAGCCAAGCTCCCCGAGTGAGCAATTTCTGTCCCTTTTAAGGGCTTACAACTCTAAGGGGGTCCACGTGAGAGGGTCATGATCGATTAAGCAAGCAGGAGGTACGTGACAGGGGCTGCATGCACTGGTGGTCAGAGTGAAACAGAACAGGCTGGGAAGTTTCACTATGTCTTTTCTATACAATATCTGGAATCTATAGATAACATAACCAGTTAGGTCAGGGGTCGATCTTTAACCACCAGGCTTAGGTCAGGCAGGCCCAGGCCTGGTTTTGGGTCTGGTTCCTAGGCACTGGGCTGCCTGCCTTTTGCTTTTCTTTTCTGAGTATAAAACAGTATGAGAGCATCAGTCTCTCTTCTCTCATTATGACTAAATGAACGGATGAACTTAGAAATGAAAACCAAGGAAAAAAGAAACCATTTTAAAGAAAAGGTAACATGGGGAGAAGAGAGCTCCCTGCTTCTAGAGAGCAAAGCCAGCCCCTGAGCTTCTACAGCCCTTTGTATTTATTGGGTAGAATGAGTAGGCAGGAGGAGGTAACGATTGGCCAGTTGCTTAATTGATCACAGGTTCATATTGTTACTGACAGGCTTCAATTATGCCTAATCATAAGGAACATTTGTGCAACCTCCAACAATTAGCAACATTTTTTCCAGTCAAAGAGTGACCCCCCAGGAGTAGGGATCTAACCAGGAGAGATGATCTTGCACGCCCTTCTATATGGCTGTTTTTTGGGTGTGTAGATCTATAGTGCGAAGGGATTCTAAAATTTTAGTTTTAAGTTGCTTTACATCTGCTGTTAAATTGTCATGAAAGGTTTCCTAGAGGTGTTGTTTCACATCATCCTGATTATGTATTGATTGATTCCATGGTAGAGAAGTGACACAGATACGTTTACGCTCCCAGTTGCAGTTTAATTGCTGTCAGAATGCCAGTGCATCTTGTCGCTCCCCAACATATTCCAAAGCAGCCTCGAGGGCTTGCAGACATGCAAGAATTTTTTGATCTATACTCTGCTATCTATCTATGGCATTTGTAGGTCCCTACTTGTCCTGTAGGGTCAGTTCCTTCATCTCTGGTACCGGGTTGGGTCCCAGCCACACCATGGTATGGTTTGATGTGTCATGCTGGAATCCAAAGAGGACCTAAGGGGGTGTGAACACGTGCATACCCTCTTCCCCAATTAGACACATTTTTGGCCAGATTATCTACAAAGGCAGCTGTTTGTACTGACTCAGTAGTAGGTGCAACAGCAACACTAGCAGTTGCCAGGATGACTATGGCTGAGATTATAAAGGCCATAAGTGTAACTATGAATCTTTTATGTCTGACCCGGGACAGGGCATGTTCTCAGGTGGCAAGGGCAGAGGAACCATGCCAATCACGTGTCAAATTGACTGGTAGGAATGCCTCAGATTTCCTCCTTAATACCATGACACTAGTAATGTTTAGATCAGATATATTGTAATTAGTGATACATGAGGCAAACCAAGCCTGTCACTGCACCTAGGTCACAAAGGCAGAGTTTTGGGGTGAAATAGAAATATTGGTTCCCATAAGGAAAACATATGGATGGGTAGTGCAAATTAGGCACTGATCAGTGTGATTATGAATAATGGTTATAGTATTGTTGTTAGTGGAATTATGATATGTCCCATGCCAGGTGTCAAGGGAGGTGCCAAGATGTCCTAGGCACCTAGGTGTCTTCAAGTGGCATGGATTTTACTTGGGGTCTGGGATATTCCATCCCCCCATCAGCCCAAATCATAGGGAAATGGGATGGGGCTATGAAACTGTAACTGATGCCATGACGGATGAGGACATTACTAAGGCTGCCCTGCAAATGGCCATGCAGGCTCCAGTCTAAGATGTTACAATTGTCTAACTGGAGGCTATGGTCTTGTCCCCTGTGACAGACCTCCCAGCTAACATAAAATCCATTACTTTCCAGGCTTTGTTCTTTGGCACAGGAATGATTGTTTGGGAAAGCGGCATTGATTGCATCACCTGGTTTGAGGCCACCTGCAGCTAAGGCTGTTAAGGCATTTCCTTTGCCATGATGTAGCCATAATTGTGTTTGGGAAGATACAGAGTAAGGGTTAGAACCTTTGTAAATTACACACAGTGGGAGGATAGTGAATTGATATGTAGTGTTACTTGGCACGTTAATCCAATGTGTGCCATTAGTGACAGACCCCACTAGGGGTAAATCTATCCCTCCCAGCCAAGCAGTTACATTATTATAGGCTGGGAAGGGGGTGTCTGCCCAGGTGACAGGGCGAAAGAAAGGCAGATCTAAGACATGAGCCCAGTAGAGTGTAGCAGGTACAGTTGCAGACAAGGCAAGAGCATAAAAAGAATCAACACCCTACATGAGTTGCAATGTACAACAGAAAGCATAGCAAGGAACAAATTATATGGAGTAAATGGTGTCTGTGTCCAGAGCAGGATTTGTTCAGCCACCTGAGTTGACCTCTTCAGCATCACCCAGGTAACATCTGGGGCTTGCGTCATCCATGGAAACCACAATGTCTGGGCCTGCAGGTCCTGTAGGGTCAGTTCCTTCATCTCTGGTACAGGGTTGGGTCCCAGCCATGCCATGGTATGGTTTGACGCATCATGCTGGAATCCAAAGAGGACCTAAGGGGGTGTGAACAGAAGCATACCCTCTTCCCCAAGTTCATAATTCATTTGGACCACACCATTCATTACTGTTTACATCTTTCCATAAAATTGCAGGTTTTATGCCTTCAGAGGTTTTAGCAAAGTGCTTTTCTACAGCTGATTGAAATTTGTCATCTAAATTTAGAAAATTAAGGCTGAAAAAGGCTTGTGCCAATAATGTTGCAGGGCCTTTACCCATACTCCCACTTTTCTGGTTTTTGAGCATATTTTTAAGGGTGGAGTGGGCATGTTCTACTATGGCCTGTCCTTGGGGGTTATATAGGGTGCATGTGGAACGTTGGATATTGTATGTGTGACAAAATTATTGAAATTGTGAGCTGGCATAAGCTGGACCATTATCGGTTTTAATTTTTGTGGGCCACCCCATAAACGCAAAAGTTAAAAGATGTTTAATGACATATCGGGTTGATTCTCCAGGCAAAGCATGGGCACTAATTGAGAATTGGTATTAATGGGTACGTGTATAGATCTAAGTTTTCTAAATTTAGGGATGTGTGTAACATCTGTTTGTCATAACTGATTTGGTTCTAGTCCTCTAGGGTTAACACCTATGGAAGGAGGGGACGTGCCTGTGAGCTGGCAATCTGGGCATTGTAGGATAATTTGTTTAGCCAGTCTCTGGGTAAGTGGAAATTGTTTAGATAAGTTTCTCCAATTTTGGTGGAGAAAATTGATGCGATTGAGTGGTTTGGTCAAGCAGTGATGTCATAACCTGAAGGTCTGCTTGTTCATTGCCATAAGCCAATGGGCCAGGCAGAGAGCTGTGGGCTCAAATGTGTGTGATAAAAAATAGGATGTGTATGTTGATCTAGCAGTTGCTGAAGTTGAAGAAAAAGAGAACACAGGGTGGACTCTAGAGGGGACTTAATTAAGGCTGTTTCAAGGTTCTGCAATAAATAAAGGGAGTAAGGCAATTCACTCACAATATTTATGGGCTGAGTGAAAAAAGTTTCCAAGGCCAATATCAGGGCCCCAGTCTCAGCTCTCTGAGTGCTAGTAAACCCAGATCAAGTGATTGAATTATGTGGTCTCCAGCAGACTGCCCTTTTCCATGTTTACCAGAACCATCAGTAAACAGTGTTAAAGCATTAGGTATGGGGGAGTAAACTGTTTTTTGTGGGCAAGATTATTGGAGTATGAGATAAGAAATGAAGGAGTTTATCAGTAGGGAGGATATGCTCTATTTGTCCTGTGTAATCAGAGAAAGCTATTTGCAGATTGATAGATACTGGCAATACTGCTTCGAATTGCTTTTTACTTAAAGGAATCCTGACGACATCAGGGTCATAATCTATCAACTGATTGCATCATTTGTGGCATGAATAGATGACTTTAGTAACTAACTGAATATAGGGAGATAGTGTTTTAGTCTCAGCATATGAGCAAAAAACCCATTCTGGGAAGGGTAGCCTGGGGGCCATGTGTCCTATTAATCCTGTAGGGGACTGTTTAGTGGGAAAAATAAAAAATTGAATTGAATACCGTGGATCAATGTGATTTAGCTGCCTCTGAGAGATGGCTTGCTCTATTTCCTCGATTTCCTTTTTGCCACAGGGGTTAAACATCTGGGAGAAGCCAGGGCTGTATTGCCCTTTAAGATGGAAAACAGGTTTTACAGCTTATCAGTAGATACGCCTAAAGTGAGGCAGAGCCAAGTAATATCACCTAGTAATTTCTGATCATCATTTAAGGTGTGTAAGTTGCTAGTATTTAATTTAACCTTCTGAGGTCTTACTGACTGGGAAGTTAGTATGTACCCAAGATATCTCTAAGGAGAAGACATTTTTACTTTCTCAGACGCAATGATTAAACCTCTTAGCTGTGTATTCTTTATGACAGGGGGGTATAAATTTAAAAGTATTGGCTCTCTTGGGGCTACTAGTAGAATATCATCCAGAAAATGAATAATCTTGCAATCAGGAAATTCCTTTCTACTGGGGAGCAAAGCTTGATTTACAAGATACTGACACATGGTAGGACTATTTAGCATTCCTTGAGGAAGCACTTTCCAATGAAATTGACAAGCTGGCTTTTCATTATTGATAGCTAGTATTGTAAAGGCAAATTTTTCTCTGTCTTCTTCTGCTAGGGGAATCGTATAAAAACAGTCTTTTAAGTCAATAATGATTATAGGCACCTACTTCTCAGAGTAATTGTAAGGATTAAATGAGATGAAATGGCCTGTGCCATTCGGTGGTTTATTCAGGCCATTTGACTTAGTACCTTCCGATTCTCTGAAATAGTTTTGCCTGGGTGCCTATCCTTTCATATAAGCAGCCTTTAGAAAGAACACAGAGAGCTGTCCTTTGAACCTGTCAGGCACACTTCTGTCCCATGACCTTTGTGTTAGAGTCCCCTCAGTTCAGATACACTATCCCCAGATTTTCTCATGGCTCTCTGCCTTGCTTCCTTTGCACTCTGCTCCAATGTCAGCTTATAAAAAGGCCTTCCTGACCACTGTTTGAAAGAGTCCCTTGGCATCTTTATATGTGACATTGAGAGCATCATCCAAACTGGAAACAACTCAAACATTCACCAACAGGTGTCTGCCTAAAAAAATGATAGTGTATCCATATGATGGAACAGTATATGGCAAGAAAAAGAACTACTGGCACACACAACTACATGAATGAATCTCAAATTAATTATGCTCAGTCTCAAAATATTTACGCAAGAAATCCGATGAAAAGGAGTACAATTGGATGATTCCATATACTCTATATAAAATTCTAGAAAATGCAGAGTTCTGTGGTGGCAAAGCAGATCAGTGATTGCTAGGGATTGGGGTTAAGGAGCTGGGATTGCAAATAGGGCTCAAAGAAATATCTGGGGTGACAGAGTACATTCACAATCTGGATTTTAGTTTCATAGGTGTATCCGTGTGTTATAATGTATCAGGGCATATGCTTTAAATGTGTATGGCTTATTGTATGTCAATTACACTTCAATAAAGCTGCTTAAAACTATTAAAAAACCATTTGTTGAAAGTGTTACTGTCCAATAGAACTTTTTGCATTGATGGAAATGGGATATATCTGCTTTGTTAAATATAATAAATCTCTAGACACATGTGAATTATTGCACTTGAAATGTGGCTAGAGCAACTGAGGAACTCAGTTTTTAACTTTATTAAAGTTTAATCCATTTAAGCGTGAAGAAGTGCATGTAGCATCTATCCTATGGGACATCACAGGTCCAATGCCTACTTTTCACCTTTTAGCACATCAACACTGCCTCACACACGTCCTAGGCCTTGGACTCCCATTCCTGGAGGCAGCTGGAAGCTTTCAGCACTAGAAGGCTGTTTCACACTTGCATATCATTGTTAATACTGAAATATCTGCTAAGAATACCCATAAGTGAAACGAGTCTTTCTGCAACTGTCCAGTCTTTGACAAGCTGTCCCCTGGCCTGTGCAGAAGGTGAAGAGGTGGATTGCTTTCTTTGAAACTTTGAGTTTTCCTAATTAACTCTATGATCAGGCAGCATTGCTCAAGTCGACAAGAAAATTTCAAAGCATCATATTTTCTACCTCTCAAGTTCCTCATAAATTGGGCATATTCAAGTAAATGGCATGATATAGTAAGATCCTTTGGTCATGTTTTATATTATATACTGAAAAAAAGTTTTTTCAGAAAAAGCTGATTATCCTTGAAGCAACTTGAACTCTGTTAAGGGTTTTGGAGGCAAGCCCTGAGAAGACCTACTTTTTCTAGAACTGTGAGCCTGGAGCTTGAAAGATTCTGCCCAGTGACTTCTGCCTGCTCCTGAAAAATAGCTATGATATAAAAATTCTGTCTAGCTTCAGGCTTCTAGATGGATCCCTTTGGGCAAAGTCATTTGGCAAAGCAGACTTACTCACTGCCTAAGTCAAAGAGAAGGCAGCACCGCAGCTCCCTGGGGTGGGACTGCCTACCACACTTTGGATGGATCAGCATCTGGTGACCAGTGGCCAGAGAGCAGGGGAGAGGGTGACCTGTGAACTGGGAGGTGGAGAAGGTGGGAAGTGACAGAGCTACAGGCAAGGGATTTTAAGGCTGAAAAAAATTAGGAAGGAAAATGTGAAGAGATGACTGTTTGGAAGGCTCTATTTCCCCCTCTGTGTCTTCCCGTCTATCTGTGTTTGCTAATCAGCTGTGACATTAGCTTAATGATTTTGTTCTTTATATCTAATAGCCTTGTTTGCTGCCTGCCCCACTGACTGAATCATTTTATTTCTACTTGGGAGATAGTAAAATTTAGACTATTTATCCCGTCAGACATACCCGAGTGAACTGAGGAAAAGCAAAGACAGGAAGAAAGAGAGTGGGGGAAAGGGAGAACTGTTATTTGAAATGATTGCCTGGGCCGGGCAATCACTCACAGCCACACTCCCACACAATCACTCAACCATCATTCACACACATATACATAATCACTCACACCCCCACTCACACAATAACACACAATCATATCCACACTCACAATCACACCCTCACAATCAAAACTTCATTCACACACACTCATACCCACAATCACACACCCACACATACACTCACACCCTGACACACAATCACACTTACATCCTCTGACACAATCTCCACACCCTCCTTCACACACACAATTACACACAGCTTCACTTACACAATGAGCCACACCACTACCCATGTACACACACTCACATACACAATCACTCATACATTTACTCACACACATCCTCCATCATGTGCATTCACTCATACTCAGGCACACAACTACACACAGTCACTTACCCCTTTACACACCCTCACACTGTTATACTTAAGCACACACACACACACACACAGTCATACACAATCACATGTACCTACCCTTCCTACCTCAATGACACAAACTCATTTCTTTCCTCATTTGCAACCAGCATTCATATGTATGACTTCACAGCAGACAGAAGACTTTGCCTTTTTTCCCCCTACTAGGAGCTTGCTGTGGAGGCTTGGGGCCTGGGAACCCAGAGTTCTGACCCCAGCACAGCCTTAGCACATGGATTGGAGCCACGATTGAGAGTCAGAAGTGGATGTTTCCTTTTATTCCAGAATGTGATTCTGTAATTGAGTGTTTTGAAATATTTTTTTGTTCGTTGTAATGGTTGTCTTTTCGCAGTCTTCATAGTGTAACAATATAAGAGCATTACTGTGAAAAATATACAGATATAGACTTTTCATTAGATCTATATTTGTCTTGTAAGATCAAATCATTAGAAAAAATGTAAGGCTGAACAAGGCAATCGTACATGTGACGGCCAGATTTTAAGTGAAGGTTAATCATTATCAATTGTTCTCTCTAACATCCTTGCTGTCCTTACTGTAGATTAACAAATAAGTCAAATAATAATATATTTTTTTCAATTCAGAATATCAATATAATCTCCTTCCCTTTGGACAGCTTGCTAAATGGGGACCAGAAATGAGTAAAATGTGTATAACGTTGACACCGTGACACAGGGAGCACATTTCATACCATGTAGAATCACAGTAAGTTGGTCCCCCAGGGCAGCGGCTATGCCAACATGTTCTTATTGGGAAGACAAAATGGCTTTTTGCTATCTTCGCTTCCTTTGACTTGCCATCCTGGGACCACCTTTTATCCAGAACTGTGGTACTTTTGGCCTTTCTGGCTGTCCTGTTGATTCAACAAACATGGTGGTGAGGGGAGGAGAATGGGAGGGGAAAAAAACCCTGCTATTTTGGAAAGAGTAGAGTTCTGGTCTCTCTTAGTTGGGCAGAGAAACCTGTGGGAGAAGTCTGGTTTTCTAGCTGGCATGTCACAAATTTACCACTGGGAAAAGATACTAGCAAGGATTTATTTTCCTGCTGGAAAGATCACAGTTGTAAGGCATAGCTGACTTCAGAGTCATTTTTCTGTCCTTCAGAGGATGTTGGCTGTTTAGGACATGCCTCGCCACTATAAACATGTAGGCCGGGAGCTGCTTCAGTGAGAAGCAGACAGGGCTGGATGGGCATTTGCTGAGCAGTGTGCTGTTTCCAAACATTGTCAGCCCTGACTGGTGTGCACCATGAAAGGGACATGATTGTGGCTACGTCCTTGGGAGACTCTAGTCCTTTGGTTCTGCACTTGATTCCAGAGTCACCTCTGGATGACTGGAAACCCAGTCTGACCCATCTCGGGGACCTCTACAGAACCTCTCAGGATCTCCTTCACAGAGTGTGCCAGGAGAGAGCTGTTAGGACACATTTCCTGTCAAGCCTTCAGGGGCCTGGGGAACAGATCAGTGGAGTTAGCCCAACACAGGGGAGGGAAGGCACCCCAGGCAGAGAAAAGATGCAGGCAAGCACATGGGAGCAGTAATCAGCAATGCATGCCAGGCTGCCAGGGTGCAGGGGGGGCCAGTTCATGCAGGACCTTGTATGCCAGGCTGTGGCACTTGGGCCTTATGTAAGGTTATTGAAAACATAGAACAACATAGCCAAAACACAGAAAGCAACAACAACATAGACAACATAGAACAACATAGCCAAAACATAGAAAGCAACAACAAAAAGGTTTCTCTCTCCCCAAAGAACCCCTTTGAAGGGAGCATAAATAGGTGAGGACTATTTGATAGAATTTCTAGTGGCTCAGTAGTTATTTAAGCCAGGCTTTACCAGAGCATATGAAGTCTTGAATTTCAGACAGAAGAGCAGTAGGAGACCCCAGGAGGATGTAGGTGACATTTACTTTCCTGTCGTTGGACTTAAAGCAGGCTTATATGTGTTGAGATTCATCAGGTAAAAAGTTAGCATTCCTATCTTGTAGAAAGACAGACTGAAATATTTGCAGAGTAAATGTTGCCTTTCAGGGTTTACTTTCAGATTAAACCCAGGACAAGGAATAGGGTACAGGTGACACACGGTGGTCATAACTGGGTGAAGGCACCTTGCTATTGTGTGCATTTACCATATTCTATTATAAATATATATATTTATATAAGAGAAGGCAAGGAAATACCACCACTAATCTACTTAAAAGCCTGTACTCTGGGTTATTTTTCATAGGATTACATACATCATTTATTTCAGAAATTAATGCTCCTTTCAGGACTAGGCTAGGGATAAGTAAGTTTAGCTTGGACAGAAGTGAATTATTAGTCCTGCCTAATGTATTACCTTCTGTTTAAAGAATCTGAAAAAGCCTTTTGATAAAGCTTAGAAGGAGTATGAAACAAAAATGTGTTCTCATTTTTAAAATTATGTATAGGTAATTTGAAACTTCAATTTTAAACCAAGCTTTTATTACTTACAGGGATTTTCTAAACGAGCCTTAATCCAGAATTTTTGTCAACCATATTACTGTGGTTTGTTTTGATGACGACTATGTTCAGTGATGCTACATTATTTTAACCAGTTTTTTCCTGCTCCTTTTTCTATAATGTCATAGTGGTTATAGGATGTTATTTTCAGGGAAGTTCATTGAAAGAAGTTAAGGCCAGCTCTCTCATGAGTTATTTCTTTCTGTTTTTGTTTTTAAACACTTTCTCCATTTCATTACTGGTTTTGAAAGCAGGGCAATTTTCAGACTTCACTTTCCAGGTGACTTGTGAAAAACATTTAGTTTCGTATATGTGTTTCTCTGAATTACCAGTTCTCTTGGTTTTAGAAAGAGCCTGTTCAACACCCACCTCCTTCAGCTTCAACTGCCGAAAAAGATTCTGAAAAATGGGTAGCTGATTCTTAGATGTGAACCACAGTTTCTACTAAAGACAAGATTCTATTGGTTGAATTCAGAAAGGTGTAACTTTCCTGATCACAGTTTCTCATCCCTAGAGTGGAAAGAGTTTAGCTAGAAGGAATTGATTAAGCAAATGACTGTAGGGAAATAGTGGCTTCAATTATTTTAAATACCAGAAAAATATGAAATATATTTAAATGTCTCATGTTTATTTTGTAATCTCTGTGCCTTGGGTAATGTAGTGTGTTCTGATTGGAAAAAGAAACTTTCATATGAAGCCACCTAGTAAAGTAAAAGGTGTTAAGAGGAAAGTCATTTCAAGTCCAGCTACAAGTATTTCACTGGGTTGATTGAGTTTTGTTTTTTTTTTTTTTTTTTTTTTGAGACAGAGTCTCGCTCTGTAGCCCAGGCTAGAGTGCAGTGGCACGATCTCGGCTCACTGCCAGCTCCGCCTTCCGGGTTCACACCATTCACCTGCCTCAGCCTCCCGGGTAGCTGGGACTACAGGCGCCCACCACCACACCTGGCTAATTTTTTGTATTTTTAGTAGAGACAGGGTTTCATCGTGTTAGCCAGGATGATCTCGATCTCCTGACCTCGTGATCCACCCACCTTGGCATGGGATTATAGGCATGAGCCACCGCGCCCAGCCTGTTTGAGTTTTTAAAAACTAGCCCTGGGTATCTTTTCAGTGGTGAAGGATCACAGAACTCAAACTGCTGAACACCAAACCTTTGATACTTACTGCATCCATAGAAATCTTGGATTTCCATACCTGAGTTTGCTTGGCCTCCGAGTTCTGGAGTTTCATTAATACTGTACATTCATATGGAAGTATAAGCGGAGTGTTCTACTGGAGAAGCTTGCAGGTCCCTTTAGCCCAAGGAGGCCTTCATCCATTATTCCTGGCCTGTCAGCCTCCTTGATATGTGTGCCAGTTGGTGAAATAAATGGGAAGGGATCAGCGTATTCTTACTTTGCAGATGGAAAACCAAGACTCAGTGGTTTGCTGCTGGTCAACTAGCAAGTGTAATTGAGCCAGAGTCAGGAAGTGGGTTTCCTGACTTCCATTTAGCCACAGTTGCTGCCTGTCTCCGTGCCTGAGAGGAAATTTTTCTGAGTGTGACTAAACCAATGGCAGAAAGGGGATTCTAAAGAAGACTGCCTGAGAGAGTCCTCTGTTTCTGAAAGGAAAAGGTTTGAAATGAGAATAACATCAAATTCTGAAAAATTGAAACACACTTAGGTAGGGCAGGGGAAGAAATCCTCACAAAATCCCAGAATTTAGGAGAAGGGAGAAGCACTCTTTAAACTTGAAGCAATTACAGGATAAATAAAGGAAATAATTATTTACCTATTAATGTGAGAAATTCATTTATTCCAAGAGGTTTTGTGATGTGTAATAACTAGGTTTAAGATGTCTTTTAAATTCCTGGGCAATAGTCCCATGCCTGATTATTAAGAGAAATGATCTGTCTGAACTGTGTCTTGCCTTTGAGGTGTTGCAGTGCCTTGGAGTTATATAATTCCAGTCCCAGGGACCTCAGAAATCCTCTAGTCATGCTCCCTCTCAGATGCATAAAGTCATTAAACAATATCCCTCCCAAAGTGTCTTCTGAGTTTTTATATCTTCTGAGTGTTTATATTTTCACCCACTCACTCGTTCAAATTGTTGAGAACCTACTGTGTGTCCTACACTGTGCTCCACAGTAAAGAACAAAAAAATTACACTTCTTGCCTCTTCTTAAACACTCTAGTCCTCCTCCCTGCAATGACAAGGAGCCCTCTGGAACCACAAGTAGCCATTTCATCATTGAACACCGTTTAAAGAAAATGCTGCCATGTTTTCCAGTGTCTACATTGAGGCTCTTTAGAAAGTGCCTCTTCGTCTTCATAACAACCCTTCATATTTTTTGAGTATTTTTTATTGGTTTTGCTTAGTCTCATTTTCTCCAGAATAAAAATTCATAGTTATTTCAAGCCTTCCTTAGCAGACATGATGATTTAGCTTCTTTTTACCATGGTTGCTCTTCTTTGAATGTGCTCCAGTTGGTCAGTTTTACCCTGAACTGCACACTCAACATTTAGGTAATACATTTCAGGCATGAGATAAATGTGGAAGGGATAATTAAGTTGACAGCATGGAAAGGTGGTTGTTGTTTTTTTTTCTCTCCTACAGTGATGAGCAGGGTCATAGATCAAGTCAGAGAACTGGCATGAATTCCCTCAGTGAGGAGGTGAAGACAGGGATTTAGGAAGAAGTCCAGGGAGACAAATGGTGGGTATGAAAGAGTCAGACAGTGCCCTTGGGATACTCAGAAGGCAGGCAGGCAGGCAGGCTCTGAATGCTGGAGCTGAAGGAGCTTTCTGGGCCATGTGCAGACTTCCCACCACACTTTCATGTGACCCAGATGTGACTCAAAGTAGGCGCTTAGGAAGTACTTTTTGAGTAAGTAGTGAGAAGGCCAGGCTTGACATTTTCATGACACCCATTTTCCTTTGAAGGGATTTAAGAGGGTTCCTGTGCTGAAATGTGTATTGAGCATTGGTCTCAGCAGACCGGGTACTGGCATGACTCCAGTAGAGTTTCATGCCAAGAGGCATCTTGATTTATCCTTGCTTTCACACTTGGAACTAAGATAGAAAAGGAGAAAAAGGAACACATCAGCCTCCACGGGATGATCTGGACTAAAATAAGCAGGATGGAAATTGCTGAAGAGATGGAAAAGGAGAGGCACTTCTTCCAGCCACAGATGTACCAGGTAAGTTGCTGGCAAAAAGCAGGTCCCATCAGCCCTCACCTGTGGGAGACCCCAGGGAGGCAGCTGCCTCAGCAAGCATCCTCTTCTCACTAATATCAGCAGCTTCCAAGAAAATGACAAATACATTTTTGGACTCCTTTTGTCCCTGTGTTGACATTTATTTT
The DNA here is from genome assembly GCF_006542625.1 of Nomascus leucogenys. Lineage (NCBI taxonomy): Eukaryota > Metazoa > Chordata > Mammalia > Primates > Hylobatidae > Nomascus > Nomascus leucogenys. Next base: position 45,893,628 of record NC_044396.1, on the reverse strand, counting down.
ACTAGGGGAGTCTTAGCCTCCTGGTGGGTGGAATTAGGTTAATCTAACACTAACCTTTGCTTAAAATTAGGGAATTAAAAGAATATTCTTTCTAGCCTCACAGTTGTTCTCTTTCAAACTCACCTTTCATTGGCACTTACCTAAAATCCTTACTCCTGGGGTGTTTTCTAAGTAAGAAATCTGAGGTTCCCTTGTCCCAGTGGAGTCAGTGACTGGCTTGGGGGAGGATAAGAAGTCAGCTAGGAAAAACATACAGCATAAGAGATAACAGACCATGTCCTGTGTCCATGTGATGTGGATGGGAAGCCATGTCACCTATCTGGAGCACTTCCACCTAGACCTTACCTGCTCAGGTGGGAGAGCTCATCCAGCCAAGAGGCCCATGTGGCCTGTGCAACACATCTCTGCTCCACTCCATCCTGCAGCCTCAACCCTTGCCTTGGGGAGGAGAAGAGAGCAAGACAAAAACACTCTGAAGAGTATTTTTCTGAGATCAGAGACCATCAATCATAAAGGTCTTTGCTAACAGCCTTTTTATTTTTGTGCATTGCTTGCAAGTGCATGCATACAAATGGCATATGGAAGCAGTTCCCACCTCTGCCTGAGGATTGGCTACTCCTGGAAGCTGCCTCATACTACAAGGAATTTGTTTCCCTCTCAAAGTGGTACAAACTTGGGATTTAAACGTACAAAATGTGTGGGTAATACTTGTGACAGGTACTGAAACTGGTTTTGGCCAGTTCGTGATTCCCTGTAAGCAATCAACAGCAAGCTAATCCAGAAGGCACTTTTTTTAATTATATATTTTTTTAATTTAATTTAATTTTATTTTATTATTATTATACTTTAAGTTTTAGGGTACATGTGCACAATGTGCAGGTTTCTTACATATGTATACATGTGCCATGTTGGTGTGCTGCACCCATTAACTCGTCATTTAGCATTAGGTATATCTCCTAATGCTATCCATCCCCCCTCCCCCCACCCCGCAACGGTCCCCAGAGTGTGATGTTCCCCTTCGTATGTCCATGTGTTCCCACTGTTCAATTCCCACCTATGAGTGAGAACATGCGGTGTTTGGTTTTTTGTCCTTGTGACAGTTTACTGAGAATGATGATTTCCAGTTTCATCCATGGCCCTACGAAGGACATGAACTCATCATTTTTTATGGCTGCATAGTATTCCATGGTGTATATGTGCCACATTTTCTTAATCCAGTCTATCGTTCCTGGACATTTGGGTTGGTTCCAACTCTTTGCTATTGTGAATAGTGCCGCAATAAACATACGTGTGCATGTGTCTTTATAGCAGCATGATTTATAGCCCTTTGGGTATATACCCAGTAATGGGATGGCTGGGTCAAATGGTATTTCTAGTTCTAGATCCCTGAGGAATCACCACACTGACTTCCACAATGGTTGAATTAGTTTACAGTCCCACCAATAGTGTAAAAGTGTTCCTATTTCTCCACAGCCTCTCCAGCACCTGTTGGTTCCTGACTTTTTAATGATTGCCATTCTAACTGGTGTGAGATGGTATCTCATTGTAGTTTTGATATGCATTTCTCTGATGGCCAGTGATGATGAGCATTTATTCATGTGTTTTTTGGCTGCATAAATGTCTTCTTTTGAGAAGTGTCTGTTCATATCCTTCGCCCACTTTTTGATGGGGTTGTTTTTTTCTTGTAAATTTGTTAGAGTTCATTGTAGATTCTGGATATTAGCCCTTTGCCAGATTAGTAGGTTGCGAAAATTTTCTCCCATTTTCTAGGTTGCCTGTTCACTCTGATGGTAGTTTCCTTTGCTGTGCAGAAGCTCTTTAGTTTAATTAGATCCCATTTGTCAATTTTGGCTTTTGTTGCCATTGCTTTTGGTGTTGTAGACATGAAGTCCTTGCACATGCCTATGTCCTGAATGGTAATGCCTAGGTTTTCTTCTAGGGTTTTTATGGTTTTAGGTCTAAAATGTAAGTCTTTAATCCATCTTGAATTAATTTTTGTATAAGGTGTAAGGAAGGGATCCAGTTTCAGCTTTCTACATGTGGGTAGCCAATTTTCCCAGCAATATTTATTAAATAGGGAATCCTTTCCCCATAGCTTGTTTTTGTCAGGTTTGTCAAAGATCAGATAGTTGTAGATATGCGGCATTATTTCTGAGGGCTCTCTTCTGTTCCATTGATCTATATCTCTGTTTTGGTACCAGTACCATGCTGTTTTGGTTACTGTAGCCTTGTAGAATAGTTTGAAGTCAGGTAGCATGCCTCCAGCTTTGATCTCTTGGCTTAGGGTTGACTTGGCAATGCGAGCTCTTTTTTGGTTCCATATGAACTTTAGTTTTTTCCAATTCTGTGAAGAAAGTCATTGGTAGCTTGATGGGGATGGCATTGAATCTGTAAATTACCTTGGGCAGTATGGCCATTTTCACAATATTGATTCTTCCTACCCATGAGCATGGAATGTTCTTCCATTTGTTTGTATCCTCTTTTATTTCATTGAGCAGTGGTTTGTAGTTCTCCTTGAAGAGGTCCTTCTCATCCCTTGTAAGTTGGATTCCTAGGTATTTTATTATCTTTGAAGCGATTGTAAATGGGAGTTCACTCATGATTTGGCTCTCTGTTTGTCTGTGATTGGTGTATAAGAATGCTTGTGATTTTTGTACATTGATTTTGTATCTGAGATTTTGCTGAAGTTGCTTATCAGCTTAAGGAGATTTTGGGCTGAGACAATGAAGTTTTCTAGATATACAATCATGTCATCTGCAAACAGGGAAAATTTGACTTCCTCTTTTCCTAATTGAATACCCTTTATTTCCTTCTCCTGCCTAATTGCCCTGGCCAGAACTTCCAACACTACGTTGAATAGGAGTGGTGAGAGAGGGCATCCCTCTCTTGCGCCAGTTTTCAAAGGGAATGCTTCCAGTTTTTTCCCATTCAGTATGATATTGGCTATGGGTTTGTCATAGACAGCTCTTGTTATTTTGAGATACGTCCCATCAATACCTAATTTATTGAGAGTTTTTAGCATGAAGCGTTGTTGAATTTTGTCAAAGGCCTTTTCTGCATCTATTGAGATAATCATGTGGTTTTTGTCTTTGGTTCTGTTTATATGCTGGATTACATTTATTGATTTGCATATGTTGAACCAGCCTTGCATCCCAGGGATGAAGCCCACTTGATCATGGTGGATAAGCTTTTTGATGTGCTGCTGGATTTGGTTTGCCAGTATTTTATTGAGGGTTTTTGCATCAATGTTCATCAAGGATATTGGTCTAAAATTCTATTTTTTGGTTGTGTCTCTGCCCAGCTTTGGTATCAGGATGATGTTGGCCTCATAAAATGAGTTAGGGAGGATTCCCTCTTTTTCTATCAATTGGAATAGTTTCAGAAGGAATGGTACCAGTTCCTCCTTGTACCTCTGGTAGAATTCGGCTGTGAATCCATCAGGTCCTGGACTCTTTTTGGTTGGTAAGCTATTGATTTTTGCCACAATTTCAGAGCCTGTTATTGGTCTATTCAGAGATTCAACTTCTTCCTGGTTTAGTCTTGGGTGGGTGTATGTGTGGAGGAATTTATCCATTTCTTTTAGATTTTCTAGTTTATTTGCATAGAGGTGTTTGTAGTATTCTCTGATAGTAGTTTGTATTTCTGTGGGATCGGTGGTGATATCCCCTTTATCATTTTTTATTGTGTCTATTTGATTCTTCTCTCTTTTATTCTTTATTAGTCTTGCTAGCGTTCTATCAATTTTGTTTATCCTTTCAAAAAACCAGCTCCTGGATTCATTAATTTTTGAAGGGTTTTTATTGTTGCTATTTCCTTCAGTTCTGCTCTGATTTTAGTTATTTCTTGCCTTCTGCTAGCTTTTGAATGTGTTTGCTCTTGCTTTTCTAGTTCTTTTAATGTGATGTTAGGGTGTCAGTTTTGGATCTTTCCTGCTTTCTCTTGTGAGCATTTAGTGCTATAAATATCCCTCTACACACTGCTTTGAATGTGTCCCAGAGATGCTGGTATGTTGTGTCTTTGTTCTCATTGGTTTCAAAGAACATCTTTATTTCCGCCTTCATTTCATTATGTACCCAGTAGTCATTCAGGAGTAGGTTGTTCAGTTTCCATGTAGTTGAGCAGTTTTGAGTGAGTTTCTTAATCCTGAGATCTAGTTTGATTGCACTGTGGTCTGAGAGACAGTTTGTTATAATTTCTGTTCTTTTACATTTGCTGAGGAGAGCTTTACTTCCAACAATGTGGTCAATTTTGGAGTAGGTGTGGTTTGGTGCTGAAAAGAATGTATATTCTGTTTATTTGGGGTGGAGAGTTCTGTAGATGTCTATTAGGTCCACTTGGTGCAGAGCTGAGTTCAATTCCTGGGTATCCTTGTTAACTTTCTGTCTCGTGGATCTGTCTCATGTTGACAGCGGGGTGTTAAAATCTCCCATTATTATTTTGTGGGAGTCTAAGTCTCTTTGTAGGTCACTAAGGACTTGCTTTATGAATCTGGGTGCTCCTGTATTGGGTGCATATATATTTAGGATAGTTAGCTCTTCTTGTTGAATTGATCCCTTTACCATTATGTAATGGCCTTCTTTGTCTCTTTTGATCTTTGTTGGTTTAAAGTCTGTTTTATCAGAAACTAGAATTGCAACCCCTGCCTTTTTTTGTTTTCCATTTGCAGAACAGCAGATTTTCATGAACCGTGAATGCTGTGTCTGATCATTCCTCTGGAAGTTTTGTCTCAGAGGGGTACCCAGCCCTGTGAGGCATCAGTCTGCCCCTAATGGGGGTGTGCCTCCCAGTTAGGCTGCTTGGGGGTCAGGGGTCAGGGACCCACTGGAGGAGACAGTCTGCCCATTCTCAGATCTCCAGCTGCGTGCTGGAAGAACCACTGCTCTCTTCAAAGCTGTCAGACAGGGACATTTAAGTCTGCAGAGGTTACTGCTGTCTTTTCGTTTGTCTGTGCCCTGCCCCCAGAGGTGGAGCCTACAGAGGCAGGCAGGCCTCCTTTAGCTGTGATGGGCTCCACCCAGTTCGAGTTTCCTGGCTGCTTTGCTTACCTAAGCAAGCCTGGGCAATGGTGGGCGCCCCTTCCCCAGCCTCGCTGCCGCCTTGCAGTTTGATCTCAGACTGCTGTGCTAGCAATCAGTGAGACTCCGTGGGCATAGGACCCTCCGAGCCAGGTGTGGGATATAATCTCCTGGTGTGCTGTTTTTTAAGCCCATCGGGAAAGCGCAGTATTAGGGTGGGAGTGACCCGATTTTCCAGGTGCCATCTGTCACCCCTTTCTTTGACTAGGAAAGGGAACTCCCTGACCCCTTGCGCTTCCCAAGTGAGGCAGTGCCTCGCCCTGCTTCGGCTCGCGCATGGTGCACTGCACCCACAGTCCTGGGCCCACTGTCTGGCACTCCCTAGTGAGATGAACCCGGTACCTCAGATGGAAATGCAGAAATCACCCGTCCTCTGCGTCGCTCATGCTGGGAGCTGTAGACCGGAGCTGTTCCTATTCGGCCATCTTGGCTCCACCTCCAGAAGGCACTTTCTGATTTTGGAATGTTTGTTAATTCCAGCAGGAGCTTAGCCTTTATAAAGATAGATAGATAGATAGATAGATAGATAGATAGATAGATAGATAGATAGATGATAGATAGATAGATATAGATCGATAGAATCTCTATTTATCTATCTTAGAAATACATTTAAATGAGTTTTTATTCCCAGAGCAAACTCTTTAAGTGGTCTTCAGAGCAGAATCAGTGCCAGGGATCAGGGTGGTAGTTGAAAATTAAGTCTATTTTGTCTGACGTTAGTATATATACTTACCTTAGTCTCTTTTCTGTTGCTATAACTGAATACCTGAGACTATTTTATAAATTACTCACAAGCGATAGCCAAATTGGCTTTTTTAAGAGATCCACTTTTGTCATAAGTGACCCACTCCCTCATTAACCCATGAATGGATTAACTCACTCATGAGGACTTTGCCTCCCAAAGGTTCTACCTCTCAAAGGTTCTACTGGTCACCTCCCAGAGGTTCTACCTCTCAACACTGCTGCGTTGGAGACCAAGTTTTCAACACAAGAAATTTTAGAGGACACACTCAAACCATA